>NC_134399.1:142205649-142345649 GCF_050003625.1 Haematobia irritans
TGGAACAGAGTGTTTTTTGGAACAAGAACGAACGCTATTGATTATCGAAAAAAAAAACATCGGATTAAATTTAGATATAGCACCCGTAGATATATATCGCACGATTTCGATAAATGCGCATTTCTACTAATCGATCGTCAAATTTGGCAAAAAAAAGTAATTTAATTCAACATCGTTTAAATGTGTAAAATTGCATCGAAATCGCTTCAGATTTAGATATAGCTTCCATATATATGTTTCGCCCGATTTTCTAAAATTTGGCCATAATAGCCTTATTTATTAACCGCTTTTACTCAAATTCAGTACAAAGTAACCTGGTGTGTTATCGACCAAACCTGCAAAATATCATCGAAATCGGTTCAGATTTAGATATATCTACCATATATTTGTATAGCCGATTTTCCCAAATTTTGGAATAAACACCTTATTTATTAACCGATCTTACTCAAAGTTGGTTGAATTAAATCTTCTATATTACTAACCGTATGTGCAAAGAATCATCGAAATCGTTTCTGATTTATATATAGCTCCCATATATATCGATGGCTCCATTCCAAAGTACGCTAAGTCTAAAATGTGAATTTTACAGGAAACAAGTTCAAAGTTTTTTTTTTATTGGAATTTCTGGATTGGAAATTTTTACAACTTTAGTCACAGGCTACGTACAATATTAATCATGACTTTTGATAGAAGTGTCCAATGCATTCGAACTTTTGACAGGATACAATTTACATCAATCCGAGTAAAAGACAACGAACTCTATCAAAAAATACAGAAAGTACTCTGGAAAGAGTACATCGATATGTATAGCCCGATTTTCAAAAATTTCCATTTCCCACCTATGATTCCATGAACTAACACTGTCCTTTACTTTTATTCACGGCTCTCATACACTTTAAAGGGTAGACGATAATCCTATAAGAGCTATGATGGTGTGAGTAATTGACCAATATAATTTACTACACTAGGATTTTTTCTCTTTGCCATGTCCTTGTAACAAATGTGTCCTTTTTTATAGCATTTGGTTAATCTAAAAGTTATTCTGAAAAAAAGTTATTCTGAAACCCCCAATAGTTACCACCAGGTGACTATGAAACTTTTTATTTTAACAATATTTCTACTAATGGTGAATAGAGTTTTTGTTTTCTTGGAAAATAAACTAGTAGGTATGTACAACAAGAATAAATAAAAAAATCATTTGGTGTTACCTTTGACTTTAAATTGTAAAAACTTTGTAGTTGTGTTAAACATCATATATTTATATTAATTGGATTGTTACCTCTCGGCTAAGTCACCAAACAGATAAGTTTGCAAAATGATGAGGATGTGTTTAAGTTATTGGAATTATTTTTAAATTTATTTTCATATAATCCAAATTTATTTGACGTAAATTATTTAAATTAAGTTTTTATGTTTTTATTACATAATTTACTATAATTACAAATAATAACAGAAATCGGTTTCGACTTAACATCAAAAAATTTTCAGAGGTAGATTATCCCCTTTGGAGGTTTCAAAGCTTCTCTAAGTGGTTCCAGCATTTTCGGTTAAACAGAGTATCGGGCAGTACTCAGTTATTCGTGATGGAAATCCAGTGTGATTGTGTGATTGCTTTATATATGACTGGAAACCCACATGTGGTTAACCTTAAAGCATTTTAATGTGAATAAATCTTTTGTTTCTCCTAGCATTGCTCGTTACTGTGATACTGGGAATTCTGCAAAACGTTCAAAATGTGGACAAATGCGGTAACAACACCAGAAATGACCGAAAAGTGGAGGTCAAATGTTATCGAAATTCACAGCAGTGGCGGGAAATTTGCTCGCGAGCTGGATATATCATGGATGAAACACATATTGAAAATGAGCTTGGACTAAAGCTATTGAAGCTCCAAAAAGTGCAAGAGCTCACCGATGCACAAATGAAGTTAGAATGCAAAAGAAAAGTAGATGCTACGGTTGCACGAAAGTGGTCAGTGGCCACAGTGGCCATTCCAAATAGAGCAAAATTATTGGGTTTACTTGCCAGAGAGGTGAGCTGAAAATTTACAACTTTGACGGGCCACCAGACATCAAGGACCAGCGATGGTAATGGTGTGAGCCCCCGTAACCAATGACCGATGGTGGCACTACTGAAGCCATGCAAAAATTCGAGTAAAGGTGAATCGTACAGACCGATATATCTTCTCTCGCCAGTAGCCAAGACATTTGAGGCACTTCTCCTCCCCAACCTTGTGGAGAATTTTCCAGCTGCCCACCATCAACATGGATTCCGTAAGGTACATAGTACGACGAAATCCTTGCATGCCATTTCAGCATACATTAATATGGGACTCAATCAGGCCGAGCCGTGTCACAGGACGGTCCTCGTGGCGCTTGACCTATCGAAGGCATTCGATACGGTCAACCATGCCACACTATTCGAGGACATCGAGAATACATCTATACCGGCATGAACCAAGCGTTGGGTTCCGAATTATCTGTGCGGACGCCAGTCGTACGTGGAATTCAGGGACAAGAAGTCAAAACCCAGTAGAGTAAAACAGAGAGTTCCCCAGGGTGGGGTTATATCTCCGGCACTGTTTTATTTCTATAAGTCCTCGATTCCACCCTCTCCTGACGGCGCACAGAGGGTTGAAATCCATCAAAAGTGGCGATTAATTCAAAAGATGAAGTTTAACTTTAATAACCGTATTTGGTACCGGGTGAAAGAAGATAAAATGCTACATCACTACTTGCCAAAATAAAAGTTCTTAGTTGTTTACTTTATTTGCAGTGCGTCTTCAAAGTTCAATAATTATTATTATTTTTGCGCGCATTGGTTAAAAGTGAAAATTTGCATATTTCCGGTGATATTTTTTATTAATTAAGACTTCTAAAAGTGAAAATTTTATAATGGAGCCGTCTACTTCAGGTATTTGAGCATATGATAAATATTTGTTTGTTTAGATAAATGTTTTGGAAATATTGAAAAAAATATATATAAGGAAATTGCTCCAAAAATGAGGTATTTTTGATGTTTGTATTGGATTTCAACTGAATTATCGGTGAAACTTGGTAAAACTGCTTATATTTTCTTAAAATATGAAGTTTTAGCTTATAAATTCCAAAACATCTTTTTGCCTTTTTGTTGCATTTTTTGACTTATTAAAGAATTTGTAAAATAACTCCAGTCGCTAAAAATATATATGAAAAAATAAAACAAACAAAAAAAATCACTTTGACCTTATTATCTTTTGTCTTTATATTCCGTTTAGTATTTGTTATTGTAGCTACTGAGTGTGCAGTTTATTAGAGATGGGTGCGTGAGTAATTTTAAATCACGCGCACTCACGAAAAAAATTAATTAATTCCAAATTACTTACAAAGCTTTGTTTGAAAATCTGAATAATATGAGAAAATTATATTTTACACACGTACACTGTTTTGAAAAATAAATTTGATCACGCTTCCATCTCTATTTAGTTTAGTTTTTCATTTGTACCCTACATGATAAATGTTGGTCATGTACATACGTGCGAACATACGAGTACTGTTGTCATCTTGGTTTAAGCTGATGATGTTCCATCTGCCAATGTATTGATAATTAATTGGTAAGTATTTAATACATATGGTATTTAAGATTCGGCACTGCCAAGTTCATTTATTTTTATTATTGACTGCCAATGTTTTGTTTAATGTGATGTTATTTATTGAAAGTGTTGTGTGTTTGTAAATTATTCGGTACAAGGGAAAACGAATAGTATTTTGCAAATTTTAAACGACTGAAAATTCGACTAATTTCAGGAACAAGTCCCAAAACAAGTTTTATTTCTCGCCATGAGTTACATAACATTATGGAGAATTCGGAACAAAAATCACTTCAAGATCTTTAATCTTCTGAGGTGGGAAATTAATTTTATAATGGTTGTGAAGTAAATGATGATTATGAATACTTTTAAAATTAATGAAATGAAGTAAATAAAAAAAACGTACAATTATATTTTTTTTTTTTATTTTTTTTTCTGTAATGGTTGTTTGTTTTATTTTTATAGTATGTTTTTTTATGAATATTGATCAATAAGATATAATAATATTTTCTATTTTCTAATGTCATTTTTTTTAAATATGTGGAATTACGGAATTTGAAGAAAAAAAAATCGGATTTTAATTTAAAATTTTGGGTATATAAATACAGATTAAATATTTATTAATTTTTATTTTTTAAAAACTTTTTTTCTAAAAGCACATTAAGTATGTTCTAATTTTCAATTGCATTTCCTAATTTATCGTTTTTCTTTGAAAAGTTACAGCGAAAATTGTGATATAAGACCACTTTTTCCAAAATACAAAAAAGGCCATAAAAGATTAAAACAACAATTTTTAAATTTTTTTTTTTTTGTTTCTAGTTATGCCTTTTTATGTATTTATGAATATCCATCCATAAAAAATAACAATATTTTAAAATTACGGCTTTCCTGAATTAATCGCCGCTTTGCCTACCGCTCAACCCACTGTGCGGCGTCAAGATTGAATGTCAGAGTCGACGGCGACATAATTCCGACCACAAATTACCCCATCAAGGTCACATTCGACAGCCTCTTTAAGTCATCCGCCCATGCCACACGCACAGAAAAAAACATGTTTGGACATGGTTGCCGCATCCATTTAAGGCTTATCTAGAGATTGTAATTGCCGCCAACACCATGTGTTTTGTCTTTATAAAAATAGTTTTCGAGCGGACAAAAATGTATGGTGGCAATAAGCATATGAATGGTTTCCAAATACCGCAAACATGTTCTATCATTTAAATGATAGAATTTGAGACCATTACATGGTCGGGAAAATCATGTACCTGACCATTAAATTTTTTTACTTTTTTGCATGGAAACAAGTATTTTTATAGGTTACGTATAGACATGTCTAGAACCATTACATGGCCATAAAGACCATGTACATTGTTTTAGTGACCATTTAATTTTTTGCAGCGGAAATAATTTTATAAAAACATTGAGCAGGTACACACGATTTTCATTTTGCGCGTCAGCCGTGTGTTTATTGTTTTTTTTTTTTTTTTTTTGAAATTGAGCCAACTTATTGTTGAAACTGAACCAACATAGAGTGTATAAAAATAGTCGATGTTTGCTTTCACGATATTATAAATACAAATAAACAATGAATTAGTTTATAAATAAATAACAAGTATATACGGCCGTAAGTTCGGCCAGGCCGAATCTTATGTACCCTCTACCATGGATTGCGTAGAAACTTCTACGAAAGGCTGTCATTCACAATCGAAATACTTGGGTTGTGGTATCTTAAAACTTCTTAACATCGTTTTCTAAATTGTGAGTTAGTCCATACGTGGTATATAAAGGGTGATTTGTTAAGAGCTTGATAACTTTTTTAAAAAAAAAAACGCATAAAATTTGCAAAATCTCATCGGTTCTTTATTTGAAACGTTAGATTGGTCCATGACATTTACTTTTTGAAGATAATTTCATTTAAATGTTGACCGCGGCTGCGTCTTAGGTGGTCCATTCGGAAAGTCCAATTTTGGGCAACTTTTTCGAGCATTTCGGCCGGAATAGCCCGAATTTCTTCGGAAATGTTGTCTTCCAAAGCTGGAATAGTTGCTGGCTTATTTCTGTAGACTTTAGACTTGACGTAGCCCCACAAAAAATAGTCTAAAGGCGTCAAATCGCATGATCTTGGTGGCCAACTTACCGGTCCATTTCTTGAGATGAATTGTTCTCCGAAGTTTTCCCTCAAAATGGCCATAGAATCGCGAGCTGTGTGGCATGTAGCGCCATCTTGTTGAAACCACATGTCAACCAAGTTCAGTTCTTCCATTTTTGGCAACAAAAAGTTTGTTAGCATCGAACGATAGCGATCGCCATTCACCGTAACGTTGCGTCCAACAGCATCTTTGAAAAAATACGGTCCAATGATTCCACCAGCGTACAAACCACACCAAACAGTGCATTTTTCGGGATGCATGGGCAGTTCTTGAACGGCTTCTGGTTGCTCTTCACTCCAAATGCGGCAATTTTGCTTATTTACGTAGCCATTCAACCAGAAATGAGCCTCATCGCTGAACAAAATTTGTCGATAAAAAAGCGGATTTTCTGCCAACTTTTCTAGGGCCCATTCACTGAAAATTCGACGTTGTGGCAGATCGTAAGTCTATTCATGATGAAATGTCAAAGCATACTGAGCATCTTTCTCTTTGACACCATGTCTGAAATCCCACGTGATCTGTCAAATACTAATGCATGAAAATTCTAACCTCAAAAGAATCACCCTTTATTAGACAAAAAAGTTATGTCTACAAATAATTAGGAATCGATATGGACTTTTTGCACGGTACGTAGAGAGCCAGAATTGAAATATGGGGGTCGCTTATATGGGGGCTATATACAATTATGAACTTGATATGGACCAATTTTTGTGTGATTGGAAATCGATTTATCTGAGGGATATATATAACTATAGACCGATATGGACCTAATTAGGCATGGTTGTTAACGACCACATACTAGCACAATGTACCAAATTTCAACTCACTCGGATGAAATTTGCTCCTCCAAGAGGCTCCAAAACCAAATATTGGGATCGGTTTATATGGGGCTATATATGATTATGGACTGATATGGGCCACTTTTGGCATGGTTGTTTAATATCATATACGATAACCACGTACCAAATTTCAAGCAGATCGGATGAATTTTGCTTCTCCAAAAGGCACCGAAGGTCAAATCTGGGGATTGGTTTATATGGGGGCTATATATAATTATGGGCTGATAGGTACCAATTCCTGCATGGTTGTTGGATACCATATACTAACATCACGTACCAAATTTCAACCGAATGGTAAGAATTTTGCTCTTCCAAGGGTCTCTGGAGGTCAAATCTGGGGATCGGTTTATATGGGGCCTATATATAATTATGGACCGATTTCGACAAATTTTTCCATGGGGGTTTGAGGCCATATATTAACACCACGTACCAAATTTCATCTGAATCGGATGAATTTTGGTCTTCCAAGAGGCTCCGGAGGTCAAAGCTGGTGATCGGTTTATATGGGGGCTATGTATAATTATGGACCGATGTGGACCAATTTTTGCATGGTTGTTAGAGACCGTATACTAACACCATGTACCAAATTTCAGCCGGATCGGATGAAATTTGCTTCTCTTAGAGGCCTCGCAAGCCAAATCGGGGGATCGGTTTATATGGGGGCTATATATAATTATGGACCGATGTGAACCAATTTTTGTATGGTTATCAGAGACCATATACTAACACCATGTACCAAATTTCAGCCGGATCGGATGAAATTTGCTTCTCTTAGAGGCCTCGCAAGCCAACTCTGGGGATCGGTTTATATGGGGGCTATATATAATTATGGACCGATATGGACAAATTTTTTCATGGTTGTTAGAGACCATATACTAACACCATGTACCAAATTTCAGCCGGATCGGATGAAATTTGCTTTTCTTAGAGGCCTCGCAAGCCAAATTTGGGGGTCCGTTTATATGGGGGCTATACGTAAAAGTGGACCGATATGGCCCATCCGACCTACATCAATAACAACTACTTGTGCCAAGTTTCAAGTCGATAGCTTGTTTCGTTCGGAAGTTAGCGTGATTTCAACAGACGGACGGACGGACGGACATGCTCAGATCGACTCAGAATTTCACCACGACACAGAATATATATACTTTATGGGGTCTTAGAGCAATATTTCGATGTGTTACAAACGGAATGACAAAGTTAATATATGGTGGAGGGTATAAAAACAATAAAATAAAGTTAATTTTGTGTTGTCTTTTCTCAAGTGGCGTCCTTTTTTCCGCGACGAAAAAAGTTTTTTGATAAAGATCAAAACATTTTAGGTTGTGGCCATGTTCTTTTGTCTGGAAGAAAAACATTTTTGACGAATACCATAACATTTTAGATCGTTACCATTGCCTTTTAATGGAAACAAAATTCTTTTTATCAATATAATAACATTTAAGATGAGTACAATTTTATTTTTTTTAGAACCATGTTCACTGAGCAAACATGGTTGCAGGTAAACATGTTACATGGTCGCCGCAAAAATAGCTCCTATCATATTATTTTGTTCTTCGAATATGATTGTGACAATCATGTTTTTTCTCTGCGTGCACTGCAATTTGTGATAAGCTCCGCGGTAGAATCAAGGCCCGCAAGTCGCTTGCCAGCAGCACTTGGGGTGCGGACAAAGAAACCTTGTTGGCTACATACGAGTATAAGGCAAAAGGCCGGTCAATGGTAAACTATGCTGCACCAGTGTGGACACCTCAAACGAGCGACACGCAGTGGCATAACATACAGACCTGTCAGAACGCTGCCCTTAGAACTGCAACAAGATGTCTCCGCAGTACACCTCTGGATCACCTTTTTGCGGAGACAAAGATCATCCCAGTGCGTCGACACAATTACATATTGTCAAAGCAGTACCTCTTGGGTTGCTATCGAAGCAGTCATCCAAATCACCATCTTGTGGATAGACAACATCCACCCAGGAATATAAGGGCGCGAGATCCAGCGTTATAAAAGAGAGCCTCTATATCAGGCAGCATTCCAGACAGGTCTGAATATGATTCATGAGGATATTGTAGCTGTAGCGGTGAGAAGCTACAAGGTTAATCCTGTTCTCGGAGTCCGACCAGAGTTCCTTGATCTGGCTACTAATTGAACTACATAAGCATAGAACAAAATGGTGAAACTACATTGAAAACTGTTACAACAACAACCGATGGTGGCTCCCAGCTTCGTCAGGACTAGGACAAAATAATGCAGGGTCACTTTCGAATTGGAAAACCCTAGTGTTGCAATCTGTCAACGGACAGGCCTATCGTGAAGCTTGACATGTTTAAGATTATACGGACATACAAACGCTATATTCGTTGTTTAGAGCAACTTAACGGATTAATTTTCTCCAAAGAATTAAATTAAATCGTGAATATTTTCGTGGAATTGGTTTTTATAACTTTCGACGTGGATTAACTCAACAACAGTGAATCGATGAATTATTTTAAGTTTAGATGATGACCAAGGACCAGTGTTTATCGATGGTAAATTCAACCGAGATCATAGTTCACATTCATATTCACTGAGATTAAGACAAACTTAGGCGTTAGTGGGACTAACGTAGATTCAATAATGTCTAAACAATTGACCGCAATACGCATTCCAAAAGCTCCAAAACAATCTCATTGGTTGGAAACACGTTTATGAAATCGTGAAAGATGAAGAGCGGTGGATTTTTGCGTATAAGCCCGAAAGTAAACAGCAGTCGACTGTTCGACACTCCGACAAAAATGTATAGATGTTATTGGGGAATATTTTGAAAAACAATAAAGCGATTTTCGAAGATTATTAAATATTTGGAATGGGTCAAAATCACGATTGCCACTGGAGCCAAACATAGCCCTCCAAAATTTCCAGAAAACTCTGCCAAAAATTTACCAAATTAAAAACTAATTATGTTTGATTAAATTTAAGATGTTTATCTCAATATTTGTAATTGTGTTATGATCTTGGGAGAGCGACGAATCGTTTGGGTGTATAAATAAATATATATCCCCTAATTTGTTGCTGTGTCGAAGTTTTACTGGTTTTAATTATTTTAAATTGCATCAACAAGGAATAGTTGTTACTTCTTCAAAAATAGAGAACCCACTAATAGTGGACTTTGTGAGTGAGTTCCGTATAAAAACGACCTAACAAGGAAATTATGATTCTTGAAGATACTGACATAATAGTTCAAAATGTTATTTCTATAAAAAAATTTTTGTACAATTACAATTTTATTTCTATAGAAAATTTTGTCAAAATTTTATTTCTATAGAATTTTTTGTCAAAATTCGATTTCTATAAAAAATTTTGTAAAAATTTTATTTCTATAGAAAATTTGAAAATTTGTTTCTATAAAATATTTTGTCAAAATTGTATTTTTATAGAAAATTTTGTCAAATCTACCAAACAGTAAAAAATCTACCATTTTTCGTAGAATTCTACCAACTGTGGCAATCGTGATCAAAATACCGCAGAGCCTCTTTCCTGCAGCTTGTGATAGCATTGTCGATAGTTTGAAGGCCATAAATTGTGCTAGAGGTAGCCAATTCCAACAAATCTAAAGTCACTACAGAATTTGTCGGTTTTTTCCGACATGTTTAAAATAGAAAAAAGGAAATAATTTAGCTCCTTTCTTTGTTAAATTATGTATTAAAAATTGAAAAAAAATTGTTTAGGATATTCAAATAATTGGGGTATTCTAGTTTTAATTTTTTATGGCCTAGATTTAATAATAATAACTTTATTTTCCAAAATCTTTGTATCCAACCAAACTATTTTTCGTTTGTGAGTGTACACAACAATTTGCTCAATATACAATAAATTTAAAAATCCCCGGTCTGGCATTTATACAGCGTCAGGATAGAATTAAATCGAATGTATACGATTTTTAGCCAGTCCCAACCTTTAAGATACGAATGTATACATTATATTATAATGTCATCTTGAATTTTGCTTCACATATATATATAATAAATATATAATAAATACTTACCTCTAAGTTTGCACTAATATTTGGTCATATAGGCAAAACATTTTTAGTCTACTCATTCAAATCTGCAATAGAAAACAATAAGCAAACAATAAATCAATTAATTTAATGTTATTACCACTTATCTAAATCTAAAATCAATTATAATATGTACAGGCAATAAATATTTCCATGGTACACACTATCACAACCACAATATTAAAGACTTTTGCAAATTAAATGAAATTTTCTAGAGATTATTGAGTTATCTTCAATGATTATGGTGATGACGATGATGATGTTAATGGTAATCGACTATGCCATAACTAAAATTCAATAAAATGCAAAAACATCGCCTTTAAAATTAAATTGTTGCATTTCGAATTTGATTTAATTTCAAGAGCATGAAGGATGACATTCAACATTCGTTATTCAGTAAACACTTCGACTTGGGCAAAACAACTTTAAATTTAATTACACTGATGAAATCTTTTGATATTGCCCCCTTCCTGAGGTTTGCGTAATGTTAAAAATCTACTAAGCTCGTTTTCTATCTCTCTCTTTGTCACTCTCACTTGTATTTCGTGCCTTCAGTGCGATATGAGGATTGTAAATAAGTACATATAGACCACAGATACACGCACAAACATAGGAAGCAAGACAAATAGATCAGAATCGAGTACTATAACAAGCACACACAGTGGGCCTAACGGGTTTTAAACATTGAATGTTGTTAGGGATAAAACATTGCTGAAGTTGTACAGATGTTTTTATACCCTCCATCCCAGGATGCAGGGTACACTAAAATTGTTATTACGTTTGTAACACTTCGAAATATTGGTCTACGATCACGGTTGCCACAGTTGGTACGATTCTACCAAAAATGAAAGATTTTATACTATTTGGTATATTAGTAGAATTCCTTATGTTTTGGTAGATTTTGCAAAATATTCCACTCCAACTAAGAGGTGCTTAAATTTTTTATAGAAATAAAATTTTGACTTTTCTATAGAAATAAAATGTTGACAAAATTTTCTATAGAATTAAAATTTTGCCATAATTGCTTATAGTCATAAAATTGTGACAAAATTTTCTATGGAAAGACAAAATTTTCTATAGAAATAATATTTAATAAAATTTGCTATAGAAATAAAATTTTGGCATAATTTTCTATAGAAATAAAATTTTGACAAAATTTTCTATAGAAATAAAATTTTGACAAAATTATCTATAGAAATACAATTTTGACAAAAGTTTCTATAGGAATAAAATTTTGACAAAATTTTCTATAGAAATAAAATTTTGACAAAATTATCTATAGAAATACAATTTTGACAAAAGTTTCTATAGGAATAACATTTTGACAAAATTTTCTATGGAAATAAAATGTTGACAAAATTTTCTATAAAAATAATATGTTGACAAAATTTTCTATAAAAATAAAATTTTGAAAAAATTTTCTATAGAAATAAAATTTGACGAAATTTTCTATAGAAACAAAACTTTGACAAGGTGCTTAAATTTTCTATAAAAATAAAATTTTGACCAAAATTTTGGCAAAATATTCTGGAGAAATAAAATTTTGACAAAATTTTCTATAGAAATAAAATTTTGACAAAGTTTTCAATAGAAATAAAATGTTGACAAAATTTTCTATAGAAATAAAATTTTGACAAAGTTTTCAATAGAAATAAAATTTTGCAAATTTACTATAAATTTTGCAAATTTACTATAGAAATAAAATTTTGACAAAATTTTTTATAGAAATAAAATGTTGACAATTTTGACAAAATTTTCTATAGTACTAAAATTTGGACAAAATTGTCTAACGAAATAAAATTTTGGCAAAATATTCTATAGAAATAAAATTTTGACAAAATTTTCTATAGAAATAAAATTGTGACAAAATTTTCTATAGAAATAATATTTTGGCAAAATTTTCTATAGAAATAAAATTTGGACAAAATTTTGTATAGAAATAAAATCTTGACAACATTTTCTATAGAAATGGAATTTTGGCAAAATTGTCTAAAAAACTAAAACTTTCACAAAATTTTCTATAGAAATAAAATTGTGACAAAATTTTCTATAGAAATAAAATTTTGACAAAATTTTCTATAGCAATACAGTTTTGACAAAATTTTCTATAGAAATAAAATTTTGAAAAAATTTTCTATAGAAATAAAAATTTTGAAAAAAATTTGTATAGAAATAAAATTTTTACAAAATTGTTTATAGACATAAAATTGTGACACAATTTTCTATAGAAATAGTATTTAATAAAATTTTCTATAAAATAAAATTTTGACAAAATTTTCTATAAAAATAATATTTTGACAAAATTCTGTATAAAAATAATACTTTTACAAAATTTTCTATAGAAATAAAATTTTGACAAAATTTTCTATAGATATAAAATTTTGACAAAATTTTCTATACATATAAAATTATGACAAAATTTTATTTCTATATATAGACAAAATTGTTTATAGACATAAAATTGTGACAAAATTTTCTATGGAAATAAAATTTTGACATAATTTTCTATGGAAATAAAATTTTGACAACATTTTCTATAGAAATACAATTTTGACAAAATTGTCTATAGAAATAAAATTTTGACAAATTTTTCTATAGAATTTATATTTTGGCAAAATTTTCTACAGAAATACAGTTATGACAAAATTTTCTATAGGAATAAAATTTAGACAAAATTTTCTTTAGAATTAAAATTTTGGCAAAATTTTCTGTAGAAATAAAATTTTGACAAAATTTTCTATCGAAATAAAATTTTGACAAAATTGTCTACAGAATTAAAATTTTGGAAAAATTTTCTATGAAAATAAAATTTGGCGAAATTTTCTACAGAAACAAAACTTTGACAAAATTGTTTATAGACATAAAATTGAGACAAAATTTTCTATGGAAATAAAATTTTGACAAAATTTTCTATGGAAATAAAATGTTGACAAAATTTTCTATAGAAATAACATTTTGACAAAATTTTTTATAGAAATACAATTTTGACAAAATTTTCTATAGAAATAAAATTTTGGCAAAATTGCATAGAAATAAAATGTTAATAAAATTTTCTATAGCAATAAAATTTTGACAAAATTTAGAAATAAAATTTTGATAAAATTGTTTATAGAAATAATATTTAATAAAATTTCTACAGAAATAAAATTTTGACAAAACTTGCTATTAAAATAATATTTTGACAAAATTGACAAAATTTTTTATGGAAATAAAATTTTGACAAAATTTTCTATAAAAATAAAATTTTGACAAAATTTTCTATAAAAATAATATTATGACAAAATTTTCCATAAAAATAATATTACGACAAAATTTTCTATAGAAATGCAATTTTGACAACATTTTGTATAGAAATACAATTTTGACAAAATTTTCTATAGAAATAAAATTTTGACAAAATTTTCTATACAAATAACATTTTGACAAAATGTTCTATAGAAATAAAATTTGTACAAAATGTTCCATAGAAATAAAATGTGTACAGAATTTTCTATAAAATAAAATTTTGACAAAATTTTCTATAAAAATAATATTTTAAAAAATTTTTCTATAAAAATAAAATTTTGACAAAATGTTCTATAGAAATAAAATTTTTAAAAAATTTTGTATAGAAATAAAATTGACAAAATTTTCTATAAAAATAATATTATGACAAAATTCTCTATAAAAATAATATTATGACAAAATTTTCTATAGAAATAAAATTTTGACAAAATTTTCGTTAGAAATAAAATTTAGACAAAATTTTCTAAAAAAAAAAAATTACAAAATTTTCGTTAGAAATAAAAGTTTGACAAAACTTTATTCAGAAAAAAGATTTTGGCAAAATTTTCTATATACACAAATAAAATTTTGACAAAATTTTATTTCTATATATAGACAAAATTGTTTATAGAAATAAAATTGTGACAAAATTTTCTATAGATATAAAATTTTGACTAAATTTTCTATGGAAATAAAATTTTGACAACATTTTCTATAGAAATACAATTTTGACAAAATTATCTATAGAAATAAAATTTTGACAAAATTTTCTATAGAATTAATATATTGGCAAAATTTTCTACAGAAATACATTTTTGACAAAATTTTCTATAGGAATAAAATTTTCTATAGAATTAAAATTTTGGCAAAATTTTCTATAGAAATAAAATTTTGACAAAATTTTCTATCGAAATAAAATTTTGACAAAATTGTCTACAGAATTAAAATTTTGGAAAAATTTTCTATAAAAATAAAATTTGACGAAATTTTCTATAGAAATAAAACTTTGACAAAATTGTTTAAAGACATAAAATTGTGACAAAATTTTCTATGGAAATAAAATTATTACAAAATTTTCTATGGAAATAAAATTTTGACAAAATTTTCTATGGAAATAAAATGTTGACAAAATTTTCTATAGAAATAACATTTTGACAAAATTTTATAGAAATACAATTTTGACAAATTTTTCTATAGAAATAAAATTTTGGGAAAATTGTATATAGAAATAAAAGGTTAATAAAATTTTCTATAGCAATAAAATTTTGACAAAATTTAGAAATAAAATTTTGTCAAAATAGAAATAAAATTGTGATAAAATTGTTTATAGAAATAATATTTAATAAAATTTCTACAGAAATAACATTTTGACAAAACTTGCTATTAAAATAATATTTTGACAAAATTGACAAAATTTTCTATAGAAATAAAATTTTGACAAAATTTTCTATAGAAATAATATTTAATAAAATATTCTATAGAAATAAAATTTTGACAAAATTGTCTTTAAAAATAAAATTTTGACAAAATTTTCTATAAAAATAATATTTTAACAAAGTTTTCTATAAAAATAAAATTTTGACAAAATGTTCTATAGAAATAAAATTATGACAAAATTTTCTATAGAAATAAAATAGAAATAAAATTTATGACAAAATTTTCCATAAAAATAATATTACGACAAAATTTTCTATAGAAATGCAATTTTGACAAAATTTTGTATAGAAATACAATTTTGACAAAATTTTCTATAGAAATAAAATTTTGACAAAATTTTCTATACAAATAACATTTTGACAAAATGTTCTATAGAAATAAAATGTGTACAAAATGTTCCTTAGAAATAAAATGTGTACAGAATTTTCTATAAAATAAAATTTTGACAAAATTTTCTATAAAAATAATATTATGACAAAATTCTCTATAAAAATAATATTATGACAAAATTTCCTATAGAAATAAAATTTTGACAACATTTTCATTAGAAATAAAATTTAGACAAAATTTTCTATAGAAAAAAAAATTTACAAAATGTTCGTTAGAAATAAAATTTTGACAAAATTTTATTCAGAAAACAAATGTTGGCAAAATTTTCTATAGAAATACAATTTTGGAAACATTTTCTGTACAAATAACATTTTGACAAAATGTTCTATAGAAACAAAATTTGTACAAAATTTTGTATAGAAATAAAAATGTTTTCCTCAAAGTCCCACCGTTCTGTGTGTACACATAGGTTTCTTGTGCTAAGGAATGACGAAAACGTATAGATTCAAATGTAAACAAGCTAGCTGTTGGAGAAAATTGTAAATTAATAACATTTTTACATCCTTTTTGGCCTGGAAACGTTTATGGTTGTTCGTTGCCGAAGCAAAAAGAAGGGGAATGTGTCAATGGAAAATTTTTTCAAGTTTTCCATTCTCCTTGGAATTGACAGTTTATCAATGCTTCCCAATGACAAGGTCAGGTCAACAATATTACGAGCACACTTAAAGAAATACAAGAAAAATCTGAAACTAGGGATAACTAGGGATAAAATAAACTACGAGCTATTGACAAAATGAAACCGTATAGATTTTATAGTTACCTAAAAAAACGGGCTATCTCTACACTTAACCTAACCTAACGCAGTAGGCCCGTACTGGCCTCCCAGGTTAGGTTAGGTTAGGTGGCAGCCCGATGTATCAGGCTCACTTAGACTATTCAGTCCATTGTGATACCACATTGGTGAACTTCTCTCTTATCACTGAGTGCTGCCCGATTCCATGTTAAGCTCAATGACAAGGGACCTCCTTTTTATAGCCTAACGGCGTTCCACATTGCAGTGAAACCACTTAAAGAAGCTTTGGAACCCTCAGAAATGTCACCAACATTACTGAGGTGGGATAATCCACCGCTGAAAAACTTTTTGGTGTTCGGTCGAAGCAGGAATCAAACCCACGACCTTGTGCATGCAAGGCGGGCATGCTAACCATTGCACCACGGTGGCTCCCGCTGGCCTCCCAGACTATGGTATCTATCGCAGTTTAGGTCGAGCGCAAACAATGTTTCCGTGGTTGTTTATCGATTCTCACTAATGCTGGTGATATTGCTGCGTGATTTAAAGTCCCTCTTACTATAAAAAAAAATATATTGCTGTGAGGCCAACGATTTCATGTTTTTAAAATACGAATGCGAATTTCGATTAGGCGCATTTCTCATATAAAGTTTTTTCCTTGTCCATAAGTCGATAAAGTTTTCAGTGAAGTCTTTTTGTCCTTATAGTTAAGTGGTTCGTCTTAAAACTGTGTATCTTTACATACCCAGTTTCAGCTTGGTTTCAATAATTCTGAAAAATTCTTTGAAATTAATGAATGCGTCTGCAAGTTTGTTGACGTTTTGTATATTGGCTACAAAGCAATAAAACGTTAAAAAAATACGATACGATTATTTATACTTTATTTCAAAAACGTTTTTTACTTAATACATACCATAATTTCTACTTTAAGTCGAGGCTAAATTTAGAAATTTAAGTTGCATTTAACACATTTTTAAGGAATGTTCGTATCCTAGATTCATGTGTGAAAAACGCAAGTTTAAAAGAATATTGTTTATTAAAAGTTTCCCCATTAAAAGTTTCTCCTCCATTTCAACAGCCTTTGCACTGAATTTGCATGACTTCTTTAGGTGTGATCCGAATTCAATGTTTTGGATGTAAATTAAAAAATTCTGTGATATTTTGTCAAATAAATCATTTTTATAATTTTTTATAATTTTTAATTGATCCTGACGCTTGTCGGATTGAATTTAGCATTTTTTTTCGACAAAATTTATATGATTTGTACAATTTTATGAATTCTTGCTCTGTTTTTTTTTTTTTAACCTATTTGCTTTTAAAGCTGTGGCTTTGGATGAACTTCCAATTTTTTTTGCTGGGAAAATCATTACTGTAAAGACAAAATCTTTGGAACCGAACATGCTTTTATTTCATTTTCTATAAAAATAATATTTTAACAAAATTTTCTATATAAATAAAATTTTGACAAAATGTTCTATAGAAATAAAAGAAAGAATGTGATCCACTCCTAGAGCAAAATATTAATTTTAGATGAATATGTAAAATATTTGTCGCAACCATGTTATTTTCTCGGACAGTATGTATCTGATTTCGACAATAATTTTATATTTGGCAAGAAAATACAATGTTTGCGGCAAATTTTTTTTTGTCCCTATCCAAAAATAAAATTTGGCTCTAGCAGGTGATCATATTCCTTATCTGAGGTGATCATATTCCTTATCTGAGTGCAGCGTAGTTGATATATACACAAAAAAAAAATAATAATGTTGTCATCTCTTACGACATTATTCCTGCTTATCGTATTACAAAAATATTGAGATTATGCTTGCTCTCCATCCAATTAAATACATTATTGTTAATTATTCAGTACATATGTGTGATAAGTGTTTTAAAGGCATTAATTTTAATTTGAATTAATAAAATTCGATTGCATTCGGAATATTTTAACCGTGTAAGTACTGAAATGTAATATCCGTCATTGTCATTACCACGATTGTCGATGTCATTCCATTTATCTTTGAAACTTTCTGTCTCCATGAGAGAAACACGACATACATTTATTAACAAGAAGACTTTCTCCAATATTTTTGTTGGTATTTCATACTCATAATTTACATGGACAGTAATTGCATTAAGGCCTTTTGAGTTTCCTTTTTAATACAGTGTCACTGCCAATATTGGAGATATAATGATATTGGACTAAATTAAATCGAATCGCATCGAATCGAATCTAAAGGCATATTGAATTATAAACGACTTCGTTCCAATTTTGTTGGGGAATATGTTTTTGGAACATTCTTGAAAAGTGGAATATTTTAAAACTATTTGCATCGATAAAGAAACATTGTTGGCCTTCATACTCGTACAGCGAGATCATTGAAATACTCGTAAAAAGGAAATCGTAGCATATAATCCCAAACACGTTCTGCTTCAAGTAGATATATTTTCAGGACTTATCCAAAGAAAATACCGTTTGTATTGTTCAAACATAATTTGTTGACTTATTATCCCAGCAAAAAAAGCGCCGCCAAAAAAGTAGTGAAAATGTTCTTTTTGGATCCGGAAGTGGCGCAAAATTGGCGCAGAGGCGATGATTTTAACATGGGCTTGTCATAGGACGAATGTTCACCATTTCAACAGCCGTTGCACTGAATTTGCATCACTTCTTAAAGTGTGATGCGAATCCAGTGATTTGGATGTGAATAAAGAAATTTTTTGATATTTTGACAAATAAATAATTTTTAAAAATTTTTATGAATTTTAATGCATTATAACGCTTGTCTGGAACGTTTGACATCAAATATTTTTAAAAATTTTTCTGAAAAGGATTTAGCATTTTTTTTCGGCAAAATTTAAATAATTTGCATTGTTTTATTAATTTTTAATTTGTTTTTAACACATTTGAAAAAATAAAATTTTAACTTTCCCATTAACAATATGAAAAGCGAGTTATAAAAAATTGACTCAAAGGAATTTCCTGTGCAGTTAAAATAAAGAACATCTTTGGGAGGATTTGGGAGCCACCGTGGTGCAATGGTTAGCATGCCAGCCTTGCATACACAAGGTCGTGGGTTTGATTCCTGCTTCGACCGAACATCAAAAAGTTTTTCAGCGGTGGATTATCCCACCTCAGTAATGCTGGCAACATTTCTGAGTATTTCAAAGCTTCTCTAAGTGGTTTCACTGTAATGTGGAACGCCGTTTGGACTCGGCTATAAAAAGGAGGTCCCTTGTCATTGAGCTTAACATGGAATCGGGCAGCACTCAGTGATAAGAAAGAAGTTCACCAATGTGGTATCACAATGGACTGAATACACAGAAAAAATTTACACGAAAATTTTTCCAATTAAAATTTTAATTGAGTTTTAAAAAATATTCATTTAAAAATTTAATTGAATCGAAAAATTTTTTAATTGAAACAAAAATCAATCACAAAAATTAATAGTATCAATTAATTTTTTAATTGGATCAATTAATTTTTAATTGACCGTCAATTATTTTTTTAATTGATACTATCATTTCTTTGATTGAGGACATTCCAATTAAAAAATTAATTGGATCAATTAATTTCGTGATTGAATCAGAAAAATTTTTTTTTGTGTCTAGTCTAAGTGAGCCTGATACTTCGGGCTGCCACCTAACCTAAACCTAAACCTTGGGAGGACATTTTTGGAAGTGCTTTTAAAGTTGTGCCTTAAGAAGAACTTTCACATTTTTTTGCTGGGATATTTTTATTTATTTCGTAACTATTATTATTTATATCTTAACTACAAATCAAAAAAGCATCTAATAGAGAATTGCACCTTAAATATATCCTTTTATAAATTCTCCACTTCTATGGCTCGAAATCAATACCACAGTCATTAGCGTAGAGACAAAATCTTTGCGACGGACTTAACATATTTTCAGTACCGGCCGTAATTCATGCCAAAGGTAGCCAATTTGAACAAATCTAAAGTAATTCTAAAATTTGAGGGTATTTTCGACATTTTTTGCTTGTGAACAATAAAATTAAAAAATTAAATAAAAAAAAAAAAAAAAAAAAAAACATTATACAGCTTTACATTGTTGCACGACATATTATCAACCCTGTATATTTTATTACATTGTTTGCTGACATTTTTGAATTTTTAATTAAAATTAAAAAAAGAAAATTATTGACGGCAAGTCATGACCATATTAATCACGCTGTAGTTCATTGTTAAAATTTTAGGGAGGTGTAGGAAAATGTTTTTCTACTTTATTTAGCAATTAAATTGCTAAATAAAGTAGTAGCAATTAAAAAATTCTCGAAAATGTTTCCAATTAAGGTCTTAATTGAGTTTTAAAAAAATATTCAATTAAAAATTTAATTGATTCAACCAATTTTTTAATTGAAACAAAAATCATTCACAAAAATTAATAGTATCAATTAATTTTTTAGCTGGATCTATTAATTTTTAATTGATACTATCATTTCTGTGATTAAAGATATTTTAATTAAAAATAAATTGGATCAATTAATTTCAAGAGTAGCTTAAGCAACAGAGGAAAAGTAGGTTTGTAAATTTTTTGTTTTTTACTAAGCCCTTTAGGTGGTTGGTTGGATGACAGTTTCAAAATTTCCACATTCTTCATCAGCATCCTCTACTTGCAGCGAAACTGCCAACCAATTATCAGAACAAATTGGGATAATTCACTTAAACCAAAGTTGTTGCGTGCTACAATTTCTTTTTCCCGTCTTTTATTCCAGAAATCCTATGTCTCTAACGAATTCCCTAATTTCTTTCCACTGTCTGTGTCCTAGCTGGCCAAGATCCCGAATCCCCTCTTCAACGATATGGTAGTAAAGGCGAGGGAGTTGAAAATGTGGTGTTCCAAGGTCTTATCATTCTTAACACACGTCCTGCAAGCACCATCCCTACTGCTCCTATTCGTACAGATGTGCTCTCAGTTCTATGTTATGTGCCCGGTCATTATTGCCACGATCCTCAAGTAGTTCTCCAGTCCTACTCTCCTCGAGTAGTTCTCCAGTCTTCTATTATCTAGGTCACCCTATAGTATTTACATCGCCCTTCCGACCATTGCATTGGGCCCGTGTTGCCTCTATTGGCTTTGCGTGCTTTAACCCTCATTAAATATGGAAGCTTTTAGTAAAACACACCTCAAGACATTAGAGGGCATTAGAGGGTTAAGTTCACTTCCTATGTTTACGGTTCCTCCTATTCCGGCATGTGTCAGGATCCACATGGAGCCGATCTTGTCGAATTCCGGGTATTCGTTGATCATACTCTAACATTCCATACGGTTGACGATCGAATCGTGATATCTTAAGACAAGTATATACGGCCGTAAGTTCGGCCAGGCCGAATCTTATGTACCCTCCACCATGGATTGCATAGAAACTTCTACGAAAGACTGTCATCCACAAATTTCAACTCACATGGTTGTTAAATATCATATGCTACCACCACGTACCAAATTTCAACCAGATCGGATGAATTTTGCTTCTCCAAAAGGCACCGGAAGTCAATTCTGGGGATCGGTTTATATGGGAGCTATATAGTATTATGGACTGATAGGAACCAATTCCTGCATGGTTGTTGGATACCCTATCCCTTTCCGACCTATAGCCGATCCTCGTGATAGATTTTCCTAAATTTTTAAATTCTGTTATTTATGTGTACATAGAACATTTTAAATTATTAAGTTTGTTCAGTTTGATCCTGTATCCTGTTTTTTCAGGATACGTACAATTGTTGCAGTCCGGTAAATTCCGGTAAATGTCCGGACGTAAAAATATCAAAAAACACAAAATAATCACGAAGTTACTGTTTGCATACAATATTTACAATGGTTTCTTATTGAAAACACTTGTTTGATGAAATATTCCACAATTTAAATAATTTTAATATATTTGCAAACTTACATCTTCCACTCATTTTTACAAATGCGCAAAGTACACTGCTGAAACTACAAAATTAATATGAAAAGCAAATATTTATAAAGGTTATTCACATTCTTAGACAAAGAAAGAGCATACACAATTATTTTTTTGCCGCTTTTATCGCAGTACGTCATATATTAAAAAAATTATAGAGACTTAAACTTACCCGCACAATTGTGCGTACACGGTCGGAAAGGGCTATACTAACATCACGTACCAAATTTCAACCGAATGGGAAGAATTTTGTTCTTCCAAGGTGCTCCGGAGGTCAAATCGGGGGATCGGTTTATATGGGGGCTATATATATTTATGGACCGATGTGAAGCAATTTTTGCATGGTTGTTAGAGACCACATACTAACACCATGTACCAAATTTCAGCCGGATCGGATGAAATTTGCTTCTCTTAGAGGCTCCGCAAGCCAAATCGGGGGATCGGGGGATAATTATGGACCGATGTGGACCAATTTT
Source organism: Haematobia irritans (assembly GCF_050003625.1). Taxonomy (NCBI): domain Eukaryota; kingdom Metazoa; phylum Arthropoda; class Insecta; order Diptera; family Muscidae; genus Haematobia; species Haematobia irritans. The sequence continues at coordinate 142,228,463 of NC_134399.1, forward strand.
TGCATGGTTGTTAGAGACCATATACTAACACCATGTACCAAATTTCAGCCGGATCGGATGAAATTTGCTTCTCTTAGAGGCCTCGGAAGCCAAATTTGGGGGTCCGTTTATATGGAGGCTATACGTAAAAGTGGACCGATATGGCCCATTTGCAATACCATCCGACCTACATCAATAACAACTACTTGTGCCAAGTTTCAAGTCGATAAAGAGTGATAGGTCAAAATTTGGTCAATATAAACTTGACGTATTTCTTTCAATTTTGCATTTAAAAAACCTGAACACCCCTCATTTTGAAGGTGTGTGTGTGTGTAGAATGTTGCTCCTATTCACTCTTCAGTTGTCAAAATGCCGTCCAAGCAAGAAGAGCAGCGTATCAAAATTTTGCTCGTGCATCGCGAAAATCCGAGCTACTCGGACGCAAAGCCGGCAAAATCGCTAAAAGTTGCCAAATCAACCGTTACAAATGTAATTAAAGTGTTTGGGGAACGTTTGTCGAATGCCAGGAAGTCTGGATCGGGGGGAAATCGAAAACCGGAAGCCGCTGAGACGACAAGGAGAGTTGCCGGTAGTTTCAAGCGAAACCCTAACCTCTCTCTGAGATGCTGCAAATAAGCTGGGTGTATCGTCTACAACCGTGCATCGAGCCAAAAACCGAGCAGGCCTATCGACTTACAAGAAGTGACTCCAAATCGCGATGATAAACAAAATACGACGGCCACAGTGCGATCCCGGAGGCTGTACACGACGATGCTGACGAAGTTTGACTGCGTGGTAATGGACGACGAAACCTACGTCAAAGCAGCTTCCGGGACAGGAGTTTTATACGGCAAAAGGAAGGGGAAAGGTAGCAGATATTTTCAAGCACATAAAACTGTCAAAGTTCGCAAAGAAATATCTGGTTTGGCAAGCCATCTGTACCTGTGGCTTGAAAAGCAGCATTTTCATAGCTTCTGGGACTGTCAACCAAGAAATTTACGTGAAAGAGTGTTTGAATAAACGTCTGCTGCCTTTCCTGAAGAAACACGGTTGTTCCGTACTGTTTTGACCGGATTTGGCATCTTACCATTACGGTAAAAAGGCCATGGAGTGGTACGCCGCCAACAACGTGCAGGTGGTTCCCAAGGACAAGAACCCTCCCAACACGCCAGAGCTCCGCCCAATTGAGAAATACTGGGCTATTGTCAAGCGGAACCTAAAGAAGACCAAAACAAGTATATACGGCCGTAAGTTCGGCCAGGCCGAAGCTTATGTACCCTCCACCATGGATTGTGTAGAAACTTCTACTGAAGCCGATGGCAAGGTATCTTAAAACTTCCTAACACCGTAATATATACCACATAGTCCATACGTGGTATATATTAAACTAAAAAAGGCCGATTAAATAGTATATAATTAAGTTTAAAGGTTCTATAGAAGTAAAATTTTGACAAAATTTTCTATAGAAATAAAATTTGGAAAAAATTTCTATAGAAATAAAATTTTGACAAAATTTTCTATAGAAATAAAATTTTGTCAAAATTTTCTATAGAAATAACATTTTGACAAAATTTTCTATAGAAATAAAATTTTGACAAAATTTTCTATAGAAATAACATTTTCACAATGTTTTCTATAAAAATAAAATTTTGGTAGATTTTTTTTGGCTCGAGTGGCAACCATGATTATGAACCGATATGGACCAATTTTTGTGTGATTGGGGATCGGATATATATAACTATAGACCGATATGGACCAATTTTGGCATGGTTATTAGCGGCCTTATACTAACACCACGTTGCAAATTTCAACCGGATCGGATGAGTTTTGCTCCTCCAAGAGGCTCCGGAGATCAAATCTGGGGTACGGTTTATATGGGGGCTATATATAATTATGGACCGATATGAACCAATTCTTGCGTGTTTGTTAGAGACCATATACTAACACCACGTACCAAATTTAAACCGGATCGGATGAATTTTGCTCCTCTAAGAGGCTCCGGAGGTCAAATCTGGGGATCGGCTTATATATAATTATGGGTCGATGTGAACCAATTTTTGCATGGTCATTAGAGAACATATAACAACACCACGTACCAAATTTCAGCCTGATCGGATGAAATTTGCTTTTTTTAGAGCAATCGCAAACCAAATTTGGGGGTCCGTTTATATGGGGGCTATACGTACAAGTGGACCGATATTGATCAATTTTTGCATGGTTGTGTGAGACCATATACTAACACCATGTACCAAATTTCAGGCTGATCGGATGAAATTTGCTTCTTTTAGAGCAATCGCAAGCCAAATTTGGGGGTCCGTTTATATGGTGGCTACACGTAAATGTGGAGCTTGTCGATAGCTTGTTTCGTTCGGAAGTTAGCGTGATTTCAACAGACGGACGGACGGACATGCTCAGATCGACTCAGAATTTCACCACGACCCAGAATATATATACTTTATGGGGTCTTAGAGCAATATTTCGATGTGTTACAAACGGAATGACAAAGTTAATATACCCCCCATCCTATGGTGGAGGGTATAAAAAACAAAAACTATAAAACTAAACTTAAACTTTATAAATTTTACGCAATACAATTAAGTTTATTTTAGCTTCCTTTGAATTTGAGAATTTTTTTTTGTGTTATTATATTAACATCAATTACTAGTCGCTCGTATTCAGTAAATTTTACTCTTTCCGACTATATTTCTTTAAATGTTTTATGTATGGGATTTAGTTTTTTTCTGATCCTTTTACCATATTGATTTTTATGCAAGGATATTCCGGCTTTGTCAATTAGTGTTTGTGAAGTTTACAAGCATACAAATCAATTTGTTGAAGGGTTTCATGTATACATGCATCTTAGGAACACATATCCTTGAAGCCATCAGACTTTCTCCTCCCTTCATAACAAACCTACTTGAACAGTAAAAATAATATAAATAAATAACCAAATAAAGAAACTTTAACTTTCTTCACTATTCCTTTATTGCCATTCGTTGCTTGAAAATCCTTGACTTTGGTCAAGAGATGGTCAAGGCGGACAAGCCAGCACGTATTTCGTACGTGATGGAATGAATCTTCATGTCCCCCCTATACATTCTATTTTAAGTTGTATATGTTAAGTCAGGATTTGCATTTATGTTATAATGTAAACGAAATTGCAATTTGTTGTGTTCGTATAAGTGTTTGTGTGTGTTTGTGCAACAATGTGTTCTAGCTCAGATGCATCCAATAATACCATCAGAGAATGACAAACTTTTATGTAAGATTCAAAGTTTCATGATATAAGAATTGCTAGGATTATATATAAGTTTTACTTTCAATGGTTCAAGGGAAAATATCGAACAGCCTGGAGCAATTGAAGTCATAAGGGATTCATGGAAGAGAATAACAAATGGAGGATACATACACGCAGATGTTGTTTATTGTCTACACTGAAAAAAAAACAAACAAACAAAAATAATGCCATACGTTCCAGATATTTTTATTTTAGACTTCATGAATTAACTAAAATTGAAGAAAATATCCTTGGCACCAAACCATGCATACTATTTTTGAAACGTGTATGAATAGTTTCTTCTGCTTAAGTAAGGTAAGGTTAAAAAGAGGAATCCGGTTGCCCTGATTCTTGTCGGCTGACATACACCTAGGGAGCCACCGTGGTGCAATGGTTAGCATGCCCGCCTTGCATTCATATGGTCGTGGGTTCGATTCCTGCTTCGACCGAACACCAAAAAGTTTTTCAGCGGTGGATTACCCACCTCAGTAATGCTGGTGACATTTCTGAGGGTTTCAAAGCTTCTCTAAGTGGTTTAACTGCAATGTGGAAAGCCAATCGGACTCGGCTATAAAAAGGAGGTCCCTTGTCATTGAGCTTAACATGGAATCGGGCAGCACTCAGTGATAAGAGAGAAGTTCACCAATGCGGTATCACAATGGACTGAATAGTCTAAGTGAGCCTGATACATCGGGCTGCCACCTAACCTAACCTAACCTAACCTACACGCCAGTATACCGCTTATTGTGCTTCTTTTTTTTCTTCGTATCCTTCTTTAATTCCAGGAACTCAGTGTCTTTAATGAATTCCCTAATTTGTTTCCAGTCCATGTTTTCCTGCTAATCCAGGACCTACAAACTTCTTTACCGAAATGGTTAACTCGTTGCCTAGTAAAGGCAGGAGAGTGACAAAGGTAGTGTTCCCATGTCTCATCTATATTCACCTCCCACTGCCTCGGTCATTATTCGCACGTTCCTCCTGACTGCCGTCCCACTCTCTCCTTGAATAGGTCACCAGTCTTTTTCTCATCTGGGTCACCTCACAGTAGTTTCTAGAGGTGTGCGCGTGACACGAAATTCTTGTGACACGCGTGATTCACGCGTGAATCACGTGAGTCGTGAACTAAATCCAAAGCAACTCTCGTGAATGTGCATGAATGGGACTAAAATAAATATGTCATACGTGAGCGTGCGTGAAAAATAAAATCGGTTCGTGAATGTGCGTGAATAAAATTTCTGCAAAATTACGCTCACGAAAAAATCAAAATTTGATTCTTACTCGTATGTTCACTGAAATTAATTTATCTCTCGAACTAGATTCCATCTTTGAATTTTGTTACCTTTGGTAATTTCCGTTTGGCAAATGTCGTGAGTCCCGTGAATTTGTCGTGAATCACGTGAATTGTCTTGAATCGTGCGTGAGTCTTTAAAGTAGTTCGTGCGTGAGCGTGCGTAAGTACTAGTTTTCATTTCGTGAATGTGCGTGAGTGAGATTGGCTACCACACGTACACAGTCTTACACAAGTTTACATACGGTTTAAGAAATTGTATTTTCTTTAATTAATAAAATATAATAAAATATGGATATATATGCTTTAGATTTTGTAAATTAATTTGAAAAATAAAGTGTCTGTCAATTTTCAAGAAGATTTTTTTAGTCCGGATTATAAACAACAACAAGAAACCTGTTTAGTTATAAGGTAAAAACCTTAAGGGTATGTAAACTTATGTGAGACTGTGTATCTTACGCGAGCGTGCGTGAATAAACATTTGGCTTCGTGAATGTACGTCAGTGTGGGTGAAATTTCAGTCACGCGAATTATGTTGAGGGTATTTCTCTTAGGAGAAAAAAATAAAACGACTTTGAAAAACTTAAGTTTTCAATCTTTATTCATTAACTTGAATCTTAAGACTAACTTAAAAACGCTAATTGGTTTTTAATATATTATTGTTAGTAGCGATGAATTCGATGACGATGTTAATATCGTTCATTGATCCATCGCCCTATTTAAATATTTTTGCATTATTATGCTGACATCGTTATTTTTGCCAGCTACAATAGGGTGGGAAGTACACATACGGATGTGAGGGTACGTAACTCCTCCCTCCCTTGTCGAAGAATTCTCCTGAATTCGATTCTTTATTTGTATCTTAATGTTTTTTTGTTTACATTGTAAATATAGTACATATACAAGTGTGGCGGTTATTGCTATAGGTATTATGCTATACATTATAGTACATTGGTATCTTAGTTCCTTTATTTCTTTTATATTTTCAATTTGTTGGAGTTCTATTTCTTTAAATGTTATTTGTTTTGGGAATTCGTTTGGTGTATTACTGTCATCTATAGTGATCTGTTCAATATACATATATTTTCTGTTGGTGAACGTTTTTTTCATTAAGCTTATTGTACAGTTTTCAAATGTGATTAGCATATTTTGTGAGCTATTTTTATATTCAAAGTTTGAAATGCAATTTTGTCGTGCTATGTTAATGTCAATATTTTGTATTACAATCATATTTTCATGTATCTGTTCTATTCTTTTTGATAAATCATATACAGTTTTACAATTTTTTAAATATATACAATGGGATGTTTCTGTAAGCTCGTTAATCATTTTATTTTCCTCGTAAGTGTACATTTTATCCATTATTTTCAAAACTTTTTCTGTTGATGCGTCTATTTTATAATGATCTTTGTTAGTAATGGGTATGATTGTATATTGTGTTGATTGTATTGTTCTTGTTGGTAGCTTAATTGCTAATATTAACGAGTCGTTGTAAATCATTAGCCCTAGTCTACATAGTTTTATTTTTAAGAAATCTATTTCATATTTGTTTATTTCTTCTGCTGTTAATATTGATGGATGAAGTGTATTATATTTAGCGGATGCTATGTTTTCTAGGATTTCGTCCACTTTGTTTTCTAGGAATTGTAATTTTAATAGTTGATCATGGTATGTAAGTCTACTTATAATATCATTATTATGGGTTTGTATTTGGTTGATAAATTTGGATATTTGATTTCTATCGTCCATTATTGTATCTTTTAAAATATTGATTGAATCATTAAATTTTGTGTTAATATCTACTTGTTTATTAATAGTGTTAATTGTTTGTAAATTGTTAATTCTGTTTGCGTTTAAGCTGTGTTCAATTTGTTGTCTGTCGTCATCGTTCATGGTTCCGAACAACCATTTATGAACATCCCCGACTATGTTTAAAAGGCCTCGTTTTTGTCTTTTTTTATTTGGTGTTATCGAACTAATTTTGGCTCTTATATTTTCTATTTGGGTTTTTAGGTGTTGTTTTGTATCAACGGACAGTGTTTTTATGTTATATTGTATATTGTCCAGTACGACATTTAGTTCATTTGGGTGTATGATGTGTAGTATAAGATCAGTTTCGTTAACGATTTCCACAGTTCCTGTCGGGATCATGCAATATCCGTTTTTGGTTTGTATTGGGGTTATTGTTAGGGATGCCAATGTTAGAGGTGTTGTAATCGAGAGAATCATCAGAATTATGAATACCTGTGAATTTAGAAGGACGCTTTATATTAGACACATGGATGTTGGTGAGGTTCCTTTTTATAAATTTGGGTGTTTCCTTATGCCTGACGTTTTTATAATTTTTTATGAAACCCTCCTGTCTTTGTTCAATATATGTTTCTCTATTCTCGTTTGCTTTTTCTATGTGTTTTTGTTTTATGTTTTTGAGACGATTATATATTTTGTTGTGGTCAACCTTATGATTTTGAGCTTCGAAGGGTGTACATCCAATTGCACTGTGATAGTTATTGTTATACAAGATGATAGCTTTATTCATTTGCATAATAATGGGTATTTTTTTCCTCAATATTTAGTGTTCTAATTTTTTCCGTTAAAGTATTATTAAGTCGTTCTGCGTCGGAATTTCCGGTGTGACTATTTGCTTTAGTAGTATGAAATTCTATATTTTCCGCTTTTAAATATTCTGTGACGACACCTGAGTTGAACTCATTATCGAAAACGAATTTTTTTATTTTTCCTTTTATAGCAATAAACTCTTGAATTTTACTTAGAATAGTTCTTGCATTCCTGTCTGGTAGTGGGAAACATATTGCATGTTTTGAAAATTTGTCTATAAAAATGATAAATGATTGTTTGCTGTTTATATACGTATCAATATGGACTATTTCGTTAATTGTTTTTGGAGTTTCCGTTAATGAGAATTTATTTTTAATAGGATTACGATCGTATTTTCCTCCGCTACATATGTCGCAGTTATTTATAATTGTGTGTATATGTGTTCTTAAATTTGGGTTATAGATTATTGATTTAAGTTTTTCGTATGTTGCAACTATACCACAATGGCAACATTCATTCTTGTGGAAAAGGGCAATTTGTTTTTTTAAGTCGTCTTCATTTTCTATATCTCTAGCGAATTTAGTACATTTTATAAATTTAATTTTTGGGTTTGTAGAATATTCATTTTCTATAATTTTTGATACTTTATAATATTCATGATCATTGAGATCCGAGTATATTCCAACTTTGCCGCTTTTCAGTTCCCTTCGTAGTATATCGAGGGCCAAATTGTTATTAATGTCATCTTTTTCAATAAAGATTCTTTTATTTCCGAAAGCTGTGGTTGTAGAGGTTACTTTTTTATCTGTAAGGATTAGCTGATGTTTAAATCTGTTGACGACTGTCTCTAAAATAGGTATACTATATCCTAGGTCCTCTTCTTGAGAATGGACGGTTTGAACTACCAATGATTCTGAGTCACTTTTGTCTCTATCTCCTGGTAATAGTTCGTTGCTTGGTTCTTCTAGATTATCGGCTCCGATTTCCTCGAGGTTTATTTCGTCTTCTCGTATTCTGCTTAAAAAATCGGCGATGTAATTGGCTTTTCCTTTTATGTAGTCAAGGGAGAAATTATACTCCCCTAGATTTATAAGCCATCTTTGAAGTCTTGGGCTAATATCTTTGCCAGAGTATTTAGTCATCAGCCACTTAAGTGGTTGATGGTCACTCTAAAGATCAAATTCTCTACCATATACATATGGTCTAAAATATTTTACTGCCCAAACTATGGCAAGTAATTCTTTCTCTATTGTAGCGTAATTGCATTCGTGTTTGTTTAATGTACGAGATGCATAAGCAATTGGGTGTCCTTCTTGAGATAGAACAGCCCCTATTGCAAAATTACTGGCATCTGAAGTGATTTTAAATTTTTTCTGAAAGTTTGGATACCTTAGTATAGGGCTTTTGGTTACTAAATCTTTAAGTTTTTCAAATGAGACTATGTATTCTGGATCATTAATATTTATGGATTTGCCTTTTTTTAAGAATGTTGTCATTGGATGTGCTATTTTTGCATAATCCTTTATAAATTTCCTATAGAATCCTGTCATTCCGAGAAAGGATTTTATTTGTTTTACAGTACTGGGTAACTTTAATTTTTGGATGATGGAGACTTTATCGGGGTTTGGTTTTATTCCTTTAGCGGTCAATAAGTGACCCAGGAATTGTGTTTCTTTTCTTAGGAAATTGCATTTGTCTACTTGAATTTTTAGTTTAGCGTTTTGCAACACTTTAAATATTTTCTTCAAGGTTATCATATGCTCTTGAAGCGATGTGCTAAATATAAGAATGTCATCCATATAGACAACACATGTTTTATTAATGTAGTCCTTAAGGACTTCATTCATTAGCCTTTGAAATGTGGAAGGGGCATTTTTCAGCCCGAAAGGCATTCGAACAAACTCATAATGACCGGAAGGAGTTGAGAAGGCTGTTTTTTTTCGATCTTCTTCCCTGATTAGAATTTGGTGAAAACCCTTGGCTAGATCAAGAGTTGTAAAATATTGAGCTCTACCAAGTCTGTCTAGCAATGAATTTAGGTTAGGGATAGGGTATTTGTCATCCACTGTGAATTCATTTAGTTTTCTATAGTCTATAACTATTCTATATTTTTTTATTCCTGAATTATCCATTTTTTTCTCTACGATCCATAGTGGGCTATTATACGGCGAGTTACTTTTTTGAATAATATTTTGATTAAGCATCTCTTCAATTTGACGATTTATTTCAGATTCATGTATTTGTGGATATCGGTACATTTTTGCATATATAGGCTTATCTATGGTTGTTACTATTTCATGAAATACTTTATGTGTTGCTGATAGGTTATCTCCTTCTTTAAAGAAGAGATCTTTAAATTCATTCAGTAACTTTGTGGTTTGTAATGTTTCTTCTTTGTTGAGATGGCTCAAATCAAACTTCTCACGATTTTTGTGTTCTATTGTTTCAAGAGTACATATGTTGTTCATATATTCTGGGTATATATACTCTTCGAAGTATAATTTTTGATTTAATAGTTCTACGAATCCTACTTCAGTGTTTATTTTCGCTTTGAACGGTATAAGAAAATTTTGTCCTATTATGCCGAACAAATTTTTATTAGAAAAGTCTATTATTTTCCATTGCAAATTACCTTCACATTTTAATTCTTTTGGAAAAGGGGTTACAATTACGTATTTAATTTCTTTGGTACCGTTAAGGGTTCTATAAATCCATGGACTTTTTATTCTAGTCATTGGGTAATCTTCTTTGAGAATACCCTGTTTTAGAATGCTAGTGGTTGAACCTGTATCAACCAGACATCTGACTTTTTGTTTTCCTATTGTTAGGGATATTATGGGTAGTTTTGCTCTTGAGGCAATATCAAAAAATTTACTTCGTTATTCGTTTCTACTTTTTCTTCTTCGATAGTGTCCACTTCCATATACACTGGTCTACTAATAGTACTACTATCGACGCTCATATAAGAATTTCTAGTTTGGTTAGATCCTTGTCTAGGAATATAGGTATTTCTTTGTTGGATATTCATGCTGTTAGTTTGTGTCGGTTTTTGTTGGTTAGTGTTGTATTGGTAGTTATGTTTTTGTTGGCTAGTGTTGTAAGTGTTATAGCTAGTTTTATGCTGATGGTTATTCTTTTGTTGGGTAATTTTTTGTTGGTAGTTATTGTATTGTTGGTTAGTGTTGTAAGTGTCATAGTTAGTTTCATGTTGATAATTATTATTTTGTTGGTTAATTTTTTGTTGATAGTTATTATTTTGTTGTTTAATTTTATGTTTGTAATGAATGGCTCTTGGGTCGTCCAAGGCCCCTATTTGTGCATATCTCCTAATCACTTCATTTAAACTACTATGTTGGTCTATATGAGACCTCAATGGTATATCTATTTTCTCGATTAAAACGTTTACAAGATCTTTATCAACCCTACTTGGTTCGTACATTACCGGTCTCGTTACATCGAATAAATAAACTTGACTTAGATCATATTTAGCTTTTTCAAAAAAATTAAATAATTCTCTTAAGGTTCTTACTTTAATTTGACGACAGTTATTGAAGATATCGCCATATGTCATCTTTGGTCTGTTGAAGTCTATCAGTTTGGTTTTTATTTGGTCCCACGTTGCATCTGGTCCTAATTCTCTAACATAATTTCCTGTCGCTCCCAATATTTTTTCGTTTATGATGATCGACGTTGCCAGTCTTAAAAAATTGTTGTTGTTCTTCGGACATAGGCTTATTATCGACTCCACCGCTGAAATAAAGGCTACTGTTGAGTGATCCTCATCTAGCGGCTTTAGCTGCCTAAACTGAGTTAAAATGTCCTTTGGGGATAGACATAACTGATCCTGATCCCACTGCTGAACTTGTTGTGGTTGTTGTTGCGATTGTTGCTGCATTTGTAACTGTAGCTGGTTTATAATACTTTCTTGTCGCCTTATGACTTCTGCCATTTGTTGTATTCCATTTTCTTCACTCAAATTTCGATTTGAATCGAATTCTTCTTGCCTGGACATTTTGTTGGTATGTATTCTTCTTTTCTGCACTTTTCGGCTCACAATATCAAATGTCTTTTTTTTTTTGTCTGTTATTTCACAGTGATGGTTTGGTTTAAAGCAATTTGTCACTTAAATTCTTTTCTGTTGTTGTTGGTTTCTTATTTCATTGTTCACAGTTGAATATTTTAATTTAAAACCATTTGTAGTTGCTTTTTTTTATGAAAATTGTCAATCGGTTAGCCGGTATATGTTTTGTTTTTGTTTTTCAAGCTTTCAATCGTTTAGTCGGTATATATTTTTTATGGTTCTTTTCAATTAAATTCTTTAGAATTTAATTTCCGTGACTGCGCCAATTATGTTGAGGGTATTTCTCTTAGGAGAAAAAAATAAAACGACTTTGAAAAACTTAAGTTTTCAATCTTTATTCATTAACTTGAATCTTAAGACTAACTTAAAAACGCTAATTGGTTTTTAATATATTATTGTTAGTAGCGATGAATTCGATGACGATGTTAATATCGTTCATTGATCCATCGCCCTATTTAAATATTTTTGCATTATTATGCTGACATCGTTATTTTTGCCAGCTACAATAGGGTGGGAAGTACACATACGGATGTGAGGGTACGTAACTCGCGCACACCTCTAGTAGCTTCGTCGCCCTTTCGACCGTTGCATTGGTCCACATCTCGTTATGTGTCTCCCGTGGCAATTCATCCAACTCGGCCCACATTGCATCTATTGGCTTTGCGTTCTCAAAATTCAGTTCCCTATGGGTCCTAGCTCCAATCGCCAGTTCATTTGTCTTTACGTTTCCTCTCATGCCGACAGCCATATAATGTGGATATTGTCGTATTCCGAGTATTCGTTGATCATGGTTTTGCATTACAATCACGGTTGCCATTCGCGCCAAAAATAATCTACCAAAATTGGGAGAAAATGTTACCAAAAAACTACGAAACAAGAAAATCTAATTTTGCAAAATTTTATTTCCATAGAAAATTTTGTACTAATTTTATTTCTATAGACAATTTTGTCTAAATTTTATTTTTATAGAAAATTTGGTCCATTTTAATTTCTATAGAAAATTTTGTCAAAATTTTATTTCCACAGAAAATTTTGTCAAAATGTTATTTTTATAGAAAATTTTGTCAAAATTTTATTTCCACAGAAAATTTTGTCAAAGTTTAATTTCCATTAAATATTTTGTCTACGTTTTATTTCTATCACAAATTTTGTTAAAATTTTATTTTTATAGACAATTTTGTCAAAATTTTATTTCTATAGCAAATTTTGTCAAAATTTTAAATCTATAGAAAATTTTGTTAAAATTTTATTGCTATAAAAACTTTGTCAAAATTTTATTTTTATAGACAATTTTGTCAACATTTTATTTCTCTATAAAATTTTGTCAAAATTTTATTTCTATAGAAAATGTTGTCAAAATGTTATTTTTATAGAAAATTTTGTTAAAATTTTATTTTGATAGAAAATTTTGTCAAAATTTAATTTCTATAAAAAATTTGTCTTCGTTTTATTTCTATCACAAATTTTGTTAAAGTTTTATTTCTATAGAAACTTTTGTCAAAATTTTATTTCTATAGAAAATTTTGTCAAAATTTTATTTCCACAGAAAAATTTGTCAAAATGTTATTTTTATAGAAAATTTTGTCAACATTTTATTTCGATAGAAAATTTTGTCAAAGTTTAATTTCTATAAAAAAATTTGTCTACGTTTTATTTCTATCACAAATTTTGTTTAAGTTTTATTTCTATAGAAATTTTTTTCAAAATTTTATTTTTATAGACAATTTTGTCAAAATTTTATTTCTATAGAAAATTTTGTCAATTTTTTTTTATAGACAATTTTGTCAACATTTTATTTCTCTAGAAATTTTTGTCAAAATTTTATTTCTATAGAAAATTTTGTTAAAATTTTATTTCGATAGAAAATTTTGTCAAAATTTTATTTCTATAGAAAATTTTGTAAAAATTTTACATCTATAGAAAATTTTGTCAAAATGTTATTTTTATAGAAAATTTTGTCAAAATTGTGTTTCTATAAAAAATGTTGTCAAAATGTAATTTCTATAAATAATTTTGTCTACGTTTTATTTCTATCACAAATTTTGTTAAAGTTTTATTTCTATAGAAACTTTTGTCAAAATTTTATTTCTATAGAAAATTTTGTTAAAATTTTATTTCTATAGAAAATTTTGTTAAAATTTTATTGCTATAAAAATTTTGTGAAAATTTTATTTCTATAAAAAAATTTTGTCAAAATTTTATTTCTATAGAAAATTTTGTCAAAATTTTATTTCATATTTGTTATTTTGATCTTAGCTTAAAAACCATTACGTTGACTAAACTACAAGAGTAGCTTAACCAACAGAGGAAAATAATGTTTGTCAAATTTATTTGGGCAATGCCCTATAGATTTCAAGATGGTTGGATGGACGCACGTTTCGGAATTACCACATTTCTCATCAGCATCCTCTACTTACAGCAAAACTATCAACCAATCATCAGAACGAATTCTTGTAGTTCACCAAACCCAAATTGAGCCACACTTGAACCTTCCGAAAAAAGGTTTATGATAGTCGGCTTTTGCCGAAATAAATCTTTGTTTCTATAGAAAATTTTGTCAAAATTTTATTTCTTTAGAAAATGTTGTCAAAATTTTATTTCTGTTGACAATTTTATTTCTATAGAAAATTTTATCAAAATTTTATTTCTATCGCAAATTTTGTCAAAATTTTATTTCAATAGACAATTTTTCAAAATTTTATTCCTTTAGAAAATTTTCAGAAAATGTTATTTCCATAGAAAGTTTTGTCAAAATTTCTATATAAAATTTTTTCAAAATTTTATTCCTATAAAAATTTTTGTGAAAATGTTATTTCTAAAGAAATTTGTCAAAACTTTATTTCTTCTCTTTGCAAAATCTAAAAAAATTTATTTCTATAGAAAATGTTGTTAAAATTTTATTGCTATAAAAATTTTGTCAAAATTTTATTTCTATAGACAATTTTGTCTAAATTTTATTTTTTATGGATAATTTGGTCAAATTTAATTTCTATAGAAAATTTTGTCAAAATGTTACTTTTATAGAAAATTTTGTCAAAATGTTATTTTTATAGAAAATTTTGTCAAAATTTTATTTCTTTACAAAATTTTGTCAAAATTTTCTTTCTATAGAAAATTTTGTAAAAATTTTACTTCTATAGAAAGTTTTGTCAAATAGTTATTTTTATAGAAAATTTTGTCAAAATTGTGTTTCTGTAAAAAAAAATGTCAAAATTTAATTTCTATAAATAATTTTGTCTGCGTTTTTTTCTATTGCAAATTTTATTTAAGTTTTATTTCTATAGAAACTTTGGTCAAAATTTTATTTCTATAGAAACTTTTGTCAAAATTTTATTTCTATAGAAAATTTTGTTAAAATTTTATTTCTATAGAAAATTTTGTTAAAATTTATTGCTATAAAAATTTTGTCAACATTTTATTTCAATAGACAATTTTTCAAAATTTTATTCCTATAGAAAATTTTCAGCAAATGTTATTTCCATAGAAAGTTTTGTTAAAATTTCTATATAAAATTTTTTCAAAATGTTATTCCTATAAGAAGTTTTGTGAAAATGTTATTTCTTTAGAAATTTTTGTCAAAACTTTATTTCTTCTCTTTGCAGAATCTACCAAAACATAAAAAATTCTACCAATTTACCAAACAATAAAAAATCTAAAATTCTATCAACTGTGTCAACACATAAAAAAAAATTCACGAAAAATTATCCAATTAAAATTTTAATTGAGTTTTAAAAAATATTCAATTAAAAATTTAATTAATTCAACAAATTTTTTAATTGAAACAAAAATCAATCACAAAAATAATAGTATCAATTAATATTTTAATTGGATCAATTAATTTTTAATTGACCTTCAATTAATTTTTTAATTGATACTATAATTTCTGTGATTGAAGACATTGCAATTAAAATTAATTGGATCAATTAATTTCGTTATTGAATCAGAAAAAAAAATTGTGTGTGAACAGAGAATCCAATACGGTTCGAGTGCGAACCATAATGTCTACTATTCATTCATTGCCCTCCAACAATCTATGAAAATGTTCACGTTCTGTGGCCTCGTTTTATTTCCGAGTCATTTAACACATTTTGTTATGGCACGCACTTTTGCTTCCAGGATTGTGCTGTGGTCGGGTCCCGGTCGGAATAGGATCTCGGTGTGTGGATCCTCTACATATATGTCCAATCCCGTCCTCTCACCCTTCTTCTGACTATCGGTGTAGCAGTTTCTTTCCTCTCTGGTATATGTTCTGGTGTCTCATTCATTCCCAGGACCATCTTACTGGAGTTAGAAAGTCGCATTTAGGTTAGGTTAGGTGGCAGCCCGATGTATCAGGCTCACTTAGACTATTCAGTCCATTGTGATACCACATTGGTGAACTTCTCTCTAATCAGTGAGTGCTGCCCGATTCCATGTTAAGCTCAATGACAAGGGACCTCCTTTTATACCCGAGTCCGAACGGCGTTCCACATTGCAGTGAAACCACTTAGAGAACTTTTGAAACCCTCTGAAATGTCACCAGCATTACTATGGTGGGATAATCCACCGCTGAAAAACTTTTTGGTGTTCGGTCGAAACAGGAATCGAACCCACGACCTTTTGTATGCAAGGCGGGCATGCTAACCACGGTGGCTCCCAAAATCACATTTGGTAGTTATAGCCACCTCAGTTATACGATCATGGTTTGTAACCTCATCCATCATTTCACCCACAGTCTCCCCTATTATCCTTTGATGGTTGGTCATGTTTCGTATTTTCGTCCATTCTACCGACATCTTCAATACCAACGCAGCTGCAGCGACCATGGCTGCTTTTTATCTGAACCTCTATAGGTCTTAAGTCCAGTATCGCCACCAAGGCCCAGTTAAGCTCTCATATATCCAATGCGTCATCTTTGGATTCAGACCCCACTGCTTTTCTTCATAGTGCCCGACATCTCAGCCCTCTCTTTGATGTGGCTTTTCCAAGTCAGTTGTCTGTCTAAGATAACTCCTAGAGTGCCATCAATGAAAAGCTTTTTAAACTTTGACTCATGTGAAAATCTTGGTATTAGAGAAATTCGTCTTTTATGCTACCTAAAAATGGCATTGGTGTTTTTTGGACATGAAATAATTGTGCTTACGACAATATTTTTTTGTCAGTGTACAAGTTAATACATAATACATATGTCATATTATGAATAGAAGAAGGTTTGAAAAATGATAATAAAAAAATACCAAGAATAACGATGAATAGTTGGAAGGATAAGTAAGAAATTGATTGTAATTATTGATTCGTTTAGCAGATACAAAAGAATATCACAGACATTACAAGGATATAGACGTTTCGCTGTTCTCAATAAATTTGAAATCAATCGTTTTTTATTAAATTGATAAGAATGACATTAAATTCACTATGATCATATCAAATTTACCATTAGGAAATTCTCCCGACCTTGGCCAAGCAGACTGATTTTTAATGTTCCAAAGCATCCTCTAGTTGGCGAGAGGCTTCCATGGCCTTCTTCAAGATTAGTCGGCGCTGTGAAATTCTTCGCGCTGTACTTGTCGAATTGGTGCCACTTCGTCTGAATTTTTCTCCTACTTCGCTCCATCCCGGATTGGTTGACGATCAAATGCTTAGTTGGTGTTCCTGAGCTCGACGGCTGGTTTTACTGAATACTGTCATCCACAATTGAATCACATACTTGGGTTGTGGTAACAGTTCCCGATGACAAGGTATCTGAAACCTTTTTAACAATGTCTTCTAAATTGAAAGTTTGGTCATATGGTGTCTTTGACATATATTAATATCACGTACTAAATTTCAACTGGATCGGATGAAATTTGCTCTTCCAAGAGGCTCCGGAAGTCAAATCTGAAGGTCGGTTTATATAGGGGCTATACCTAAAAGTGGTACGATATGGCACATTTGCAATACCATTCGACACACATCAATAGCTGCTACATGTGCCAAATTTAAAATCTGCAGATTATTTCGTTGGGAATATAGGGAGATTTCAACAGACGGACAGATTATATTTCGATGTGTTACACAAGGAAAGGCAAAGTTAACCCAACCATTTACCTTTCCTTTCATCCTATGAAACGGGGATATATTCAAAACCTTTTATCTAGCAACTTCTGTGAAAATGTCATTTCTTATGAAACTCTAATATAATAGACCACAAGTCAAATTGACATTCCCCACATAAAATCCATATGATTGATTTGATTAGTCTTCATTTGTATACCCTCAAAGAAGATTTTTTATTTACATGATTGATGTTAAATACCATGACCTGGATTTGTCTGTATTATGTGGTCTTACGCACCATTTGCCATGACCAAATTGTAGTGGCCAGGTTTTCTTTGCACAGAATATTTATCGGTTGTCAGTTAAATGTCAATAAAAGACAACATCAACTGCTTAACCAAAACTAAAGCAAATAAATAAAAAAAATACAAAAAGAACCTTCATACAAATATTCTTTTGGAATACCAAGAACTTTAATGCTCAGATGCGTTAAAAATAGAAACGAAATAAGGCAAAGAAAACTAACGAAACCACTTTACGATATTCTCTACCTCTTATCGTCTTCAACGCACTTCTTTGAAGAGGAAGGAATTCTTAAAGAGTAATAAAATTCAACAAGCATAACTGGGATTACGATGAGAACATATAAGGACCATTACCATATGGCCCGAATTGTATTGGTCATTGTTATACTCGGCTATATGGGGGGAAATTCCATGGCTTTGTTAGTTCACTTAAAGGACTGCTGGAAAAAGCAATAGGATTATGTTTGAACTATGCTGAGCTGAACATTATTTCTGGTTGAGGTGATTTCAAGAAATCCAACAATGCATTGATTGTAATGCAAGGGGATTTCATAGGGACAGTGTTCTCACACTGAAATCTTTGTCTTAAAAAATTACGAAACTGCTAAAAGTCCAATGGAAAAGAATATATGATAATGAAAACCAAAGAAGCCTTCTCTAAGTATTTTCACCATAATGTGAAATGCCATTCGGACTCGACCCTAAATAGTAGGTCCGATGTCATTCAACTAAGCATAGAATTAGGTAGCACTCATTGAAAAGTGAGAACGCAGTTTGTGCTATCACAATGGACTTAATATTCGAAGTGAACCTAAAATAACGGACTTTCCTATACCTGCTTGGAATAATACAACTTCCATTGGGCTTGGGAAAATTAAAAAAAAAATCATATCGTAGTTTTTTTTTCAATAAATAAAAATTAATTTCACCATAAGTTTACCAACTGACTTGTTTCTGTGTAAACACTAAAAAAGCAGGCACCGTTCGTATGATTTTGTCTAATGATGATATCTAATGATTTTAGTATTGATTCCGAGCCAAAGAAGTGGAGAATTGAAGTAAGGATATATTTAACACACAATTCTATATAAATTTGAGTTTGGCGTAACATATTTGATGCTAGGAAACAAATTTTAATTTATCCACTGTTTCAGCTTGTTTCTTCATGTGATTTCAAATTCCTTTAAAAACATGTTAACGAAAACTTAACGGCATGTCATATTTTTAAATGCTTTTTTGCTTAGTAGCCAAGATACAAATATACAACTAATGAAAAGACTATTTAATTAATTTTGAAGAATTTTATTGTATTATTAAAGTTAAGTTGACCTTAGTCAAACAATATTTTCTTTCATGTAAAGATGCCCATTTTTAAGTTCAATAACTTAGTTATAATTAATTAAAAGATTTTATTGAATAGTTTTTCAACATTTCTATAGAAATAAAATTTTGACACAATTTTCTATAGAAATAAAATATTGAAAAAATTTTTATAGAAATAAAATTTTGACAAAATTTCTATAGAAATAAAATTTTTACAAAATTTTCTATAGAAATAAAAATTTGACAAAATTTGCTATAGAAATAAATTTTTGACAAAATGTTCTATAGAAATAAAATTTTGCCAAATTTCTATTGAAATAAAATTTTGACAAGATTTTCTATAGCAATAAAATTTTTACAAAATTTTCTTTAGAAAAAAATTTTTGACAACATTTTCTATAGAAATAAAATTTTGACAAAATTTTCTATAGAAATAAAATTTTGACAAAATTTTCTATAGAAATAAAATTTTGACAAAATATTCTATATAAATAAAATTTTGACAAAATATTCTATAGAAATAACATTTTGACAAAATTTTCTACAGAAATAAAATTTTGACAAAATATTCAACAGCAATAAAATTTTGACAAAATATTCTACAGAAATAAAATTTTGACAAAATTTTCTATAGAAATAAAATTTTGACAAAATTTTCTTAGAAATAAAATTTTGACAAAATTTTCTATAGAAATTAAATTTTGACAAAATTTTCTATAGAAATAAAATTTTGACAAAATTTTCCACAGAAATAAAATTTTGCAAAATTTTGTATAGAAATACAACTTTAATAAAATTTTCTATAGAAATAAAATTTTGACAAAATTTTCTATAGAAACAAAATTTTGACAAAAATTTCTATAGAAATAAAATTTTGACAAAATTTTCTATAGAAATAAAATTTTGACAAAATTTCTAAAGAAACAGAATTTTGCCGAATGTCTATAGAAATAAAATTTTGACAAAATTTTCTATAGAAATAAAATTTTGACAAAAGTTTCTATAGAAATAAAATTTTGACAAAATCTTCTGTAGAAATAAAATTTTGACAAAATTTTCTATAGAAATAAAATTTTGACAAAATTTTCTATAGAAATAAAATTTTGACAAAATATTCTATAGAAATAAAATTTTGACAAAATTTTCTATAGAAATAAAATTTTGACAAAATTTTCTATAGAAATAAAATTTTGACAAAATTTCTATATAAATGAAATTTTCACAAAATTTTGTATAGAAATAAAATTTTAACAAAATTTTGTATAGAAATAAAATTTTAACAAAATTTTCTGTAGAAATAAAATTTTGGCAAAATTTTCTGTAGAAATAAAATTTTGACAAAATTTTCTATAGAAATGAAATTTTGACAAAATTTTCTATAGAAATAAAATTTTGACAATATTTTCTATAGAAATAAAATTTTGACAAAACTTTCTACAGAAATAAAATTTTGACAAAAATTTCTATAGAAATAAAATTTTGACAAAATTTTCTATAGAAATAAAATTTTGACAAAATTTCTAAAGAAACAGAATTTTGCCGAATTTCTATAGAAATAAAATTTTGACAAAATTTTCTATAGAAATAAAATTTTGACAAAATTTTCTATAGAAATAAAATTTTGACAAAATTTTCTTAGAAATAAAATTTTGACAAAATTTTCTATAGAAATTAAATTTTGACAAAATATTCTATATAAATAAAATTTTGACAAAATATTCTATAGAAATAACATTTTGACAAAATTTTCTACAGAAATAAAATTTTGACAAAATATTCAACAGCAATAAAATTTTGACAAAATATTCTACAGAAATAAAATTTTGACAAAATTTTCTATAGAAATAAAATATTGAAAAAATTTTTATAGAAATAAAATTTTGACAAAATTTCTATAGAAATAAAATTTTTACAAAATTTTCTATAGAAATAAAAATTTGACAAAATTTGGTATAGAAATAAATTTTTGACAAAATGTTCTATAGAAATAAAATTTTGCCAAATTTCTATTGAAATAAAATTTTGACAAGATTTCCTATAGCAATAAAATTTTTACAAAATTTTCTTTAGAAAAAAACTTTTGACAACATTTTCTATAGAAATAAAATTTTGACAAAATTTTCTATAGAAATAAAATTTTGACAAAATTTTCTATAGAAATAAAATTTTGACAAAATATTCTATATAAATAAAATTTTGACAAAATATTCTATAGAAATAACATTTTGACAAAATTTTCTACAGAAATAAAATT
This sequence comes from Haematobia irritans, assembly GCF_050003625.1. NCBI lineage: Eukaryota > Metazoa > Arthropoda > Insecta > Diptera > Muscidae > Haematobia > Haematobia irritans. The sequence continues at coordinate 142,249,544 of NC_134399.1, forward strand.
TTGACAAAATATTCAACAGCAATAAAATTTTGACAAAATATTCTACAGAAATAAAATTTTGACAAAATTTTCTATAGAAATAAAATTTTGACAAAATTTTCTTAGAAATAAAATTTTGACAAAATTTTCTATAGAAATTAAATTTTGACAAAATTTTCTATAGAAATAAAATTTTGACAAAATTTTCCACAGAAATAAAATTTTGCAAAATTTTGTATAGAAATACAACTTTAATAAAATTTTCTATAGAAATAAAATTTTGACAAAATTTTCTATAGAAATAAAATTTTGACAAAAATTTCTATAGAAATAAAATTTTGACAAAATTTTCTATAGAAATAAAATTTTGACAAAATTTCTAAAGAAACAGAATTTTGCCGAATGTCTATAGAAATAAAATTTTTTTCAAAATTTTCTATAGAAATAAAATTTTGACAAAAGTTTCTATAGAAATAAAATTTTGACAAAATCTTCTGTAGAAATAAAATTTTGACAAAATTTTCTATAGAAATAAAATTTTGACAAAATTTTCTATAGAAATAAAATTTTGACAAAATATTCTATAGAAATAAAATTTTGACAAAATTTTCTATAGAAATAAAATTTTGACAAAATTTTCTATAGAAATAAAATTTTGACAAAATTTCTATATAAATGAAATTTTCACAAAATTTTGTATAGAAATAAAATTTTAACAAAATTTTGTATAGAAATAAAATTTTAACAAAATTTTCTGTAGAAATAAAATTTTGGCAAAATTTTCTGTAGAAATAAAATTTTGACAAAATTTTCTATAGAAATGAAATTTTGACAAAATTTTCTATAGAAATAAAATTTTGACAACATTTTCTATAGAAATAAAATTTTGACAAAACTTTCTACAGAAATAAAATTTTGACAAAAATTTCTATAGAAATAAAATTTTGACAAAATTTTCTATAGAAATAAAATTTTGACAAAATTTCTAAAGAAACAGAATTTTGCCGAATTTCTATAGAAATAAAATTTTGACAAAATTTTCTATAGAAATAAAATTTTGACAAAATTTTCTATAGAAATAAAATTTTGACAACATTTTCTTAGAAATAAAATTTTGACAAAATTTTCTATAGAAATTAAATTTTGACAAAATTTTCTATAGAAATAAAATTTTGACAAAATTTTCCACAGAAATAAAATTTTGCAAAATTTTGTATAGAAATACAACTTTAATAAAATTTTCTATAGAAATAAAATTTTGACAAAATTTCTATAAAAATAAAATTTTGACAAAATTTTCTACAGAAATAAAATGTTGACAGAGTTTTCTATAGAAATAAAATTTTGACAAAAGTTTCTTTAGAAATAAAATTTTGACAAAAGTTTTTATAGAAATAAAATTTTGACAAAATTTTCTATAAAAATAAATTTTGACAAAATTTTCTACAAAAATAAAATTTTGACAAAATTTTCTACAGAAATAAAATTTTGACAAAATTTCTACAGAAATAAAATTTTAACAAAATTTTCTATAGAAATAAAATTTCTATAGAAATAAAATTTTCACAAAATTTTCTATAGAAATAAAATGTTGGCAAAATTTTCTATAGCAATAAAATTTTGACAAAATTTTGTATAGAAATAAAACTTTGACAAAATTTTCTATAAAAATAAAATTTTGACAAAATTTTCTATAAAAATAAATCTTGACAAAATGTTCTACAAAAATAAAATTTTGACAAAATTTTCTACAGAAATAAAATTTTGACAAAATATTCTACAGAAATAAAATTTTGACACAATTTTCTATAAAAATAAAATTTTGACAAAATTTTCTATAGAAATAAAATGTTGACAAAATTTTCTAAAGAAATAAAATTTTGACAAAATTTTCTATAGAAAAAAAAAATTGACAACATTTTCTATAGAAAAAATTTTTTCACAAAATTTTCTATAGAAATAAAATTTTGACAACATTTTCTATAGAAATAAAATTTTGACAACATTTTCTCTAGAAATAAAATTTTGTTTTTTTTTTTTTTTTGATTTCAGCTTAAAACCATACATTGACTAAACTACAAGTGTAGCTTAACCAACAGAGGAAAACAATGTATGTCATATTTATTTGGGCTAAGCCCTATAGACTGCAAGATGGTTGGATGGACGCACGTTTCGGGATTACCACATTCCTCATCAGCATCCTCTACTTGCAGCAAAACTATCAACCAATTATCAGAATAAATTCAGGCAGTCCATTAAACCCAATAATGAATCACACTTGAACCGTCCGAAAAAAAGGTTTTACATTGATAGCCGGCTTATGCCGAAATAAATTCGTACAAACATATCTCTTTTCCTTTGCCACCGTCAAATCATCGATTTGAGTGCAGTTGGCTGGGTTCTATTTTGATTTGAAAAGAGATATGTTTGTACGAATTTATTTCGAAATTTTGACAAAATTTTCTATAGAAATAAAATTTTGACAAAATTTTCTATAGAAATAAAATTTTGACAAAATCTTCTGTAGAAATAAAATTTTGACAAAATTTTCTATAGAAATAAAATTTTGACAAAATTTTCTACAGAAATAAAATTTTGACAAAATATTCTATAGAAATAAAATTTTGACAAAATTTTCTATAGAAATAAAATTTTGACAAAATTTTCTATAGAAATAAAATTTTGACAAAATTTCTATATAAATGAAATTTTCACAAAATTTTCTATTGAAATAAAATTTTGACAAAATTTTCTGTAGAAATAAAATTTTGGCAAAATTTTCTGTAGAAATAAAATTTTGACAAAATTTTCTATAGAAATGAAATTTTGACAAAATTTTCTATAGAAATAAAATTTTGACAATATTTTCTATAGAAATAAAATTTTGACAAAATTTTCTACAGAAATAAAATTTTGACAAAAATTTCTATAGAAATAAAATTTTGACAAAATTTTCTATAGAAATAAAATTTTGACAAAATTTCTAAAGAAACAGAATTTTGCCGAATGTCTATAGAAATAAAATTTTGACAAAATTTTCTATAGAAATAAAATTTTGACAAAATTTTCTATAGAAATAAAATGTTGACAAAAAGTTCTATAGAAATAAAATTTTGACAAAATTTTCTATAGAAATAAAATTTTGACAAAATTTTCTATAGAAATAAAATTTTGACACTATTTTCTATACAAATAAAATTTTGACAAAATTTTCTATAGAATTGAAATGTTGACAAAATTTTCCAAAGAAATAAAATTTTCACAAAATTTTCTATAGAAATAAAATTTTGACAAAATTTTCTATAGAAATAAAATTTTGACAAAATTTTCTATAGAAAACAAATTTTGACAAAATTTTCTATAGAAATAAAATTTTGACACAATTTTCTATACAAATAAAATTTTGACAAAATTTTCTATAGAATTGAAATTTTGACAAAATTTTCTACAGAAATAAAATTTTCACAAAATTTTCTATAGAAATAAAATTTTCACAAAATTTTCTATAGAAATAAAATTTTGACAAATTTTTCTATAGAAAAAAAATTTTGACAAAATTTTCTATAGAAATAAAATTTTGGCAAAATTTTCTATAGAAATAAAATGTTGACAAAATTTTCCACAGAAATAAAATTTTGACAAAATTTCCTATAGAAATAAAATTTGGAAAAAATTATCTATATATATATTTAATAAAGAGAAACATTTTTATAAAATTTTCTATAGGAATAAAAAATATTGACAAAATTTTCAATAGAAATAAAATTTTGAGAAAATTTTCTATAGAAATCCCAGGCAATCATCGTATAGATTTTAATTTTGGAAAATGGTAAAGCGATATTCGATTAGTAATATTTGTTTTAGTTCTCTAATCGCTTAATATAAGACATATTAATAGTATACATTTCAGTGCACTTGAAATCAAATCACAATTTCCCAAGAACATATACATACTGAAATCTTTTCCATCAATAGCTTCATTACAATCGGAGCACAAGAGCCAATAGTTCACGAGAGTCACATACCAATGACATACGTATTACAAAAGAAGCCATTGGGACACATAGCCGTCTATATTTTTCGGCTAGGATGACATGAGACACTTGACTCGAAATGTCAATACTGACATTTTATGAGAATGGGGAACATTTGGTGCAAACGCATCACAAGTTTACCAAGTCAACTTGTATACGAAGGATAATACTTGTGTCACATCGAAAGAGAGACAACTTTATCTTTACGATTGTGGTGAGTACGGTCAGATAGCTTATGAGACGAGTAAAAGCAATGTATTTTTGGTTCATTAGTTTTGCGTTCAAAGAAAATCCTTCGTTCCCTGGGGCAACAATAATGCTGCCATACACATATACATGTCTACTCGCTCCCCCAAATACACACATACACAGACACATAATAACAATAAAATCAATGTTTATCGATCTTATCTTCATGGAAAATTGGAAGCAACACGAACATAAACATATAGTTTAGTTAGTTAGTATAAGTAAGTATGTAAGTGACAGTAGTGAATAAATATACAGAAAAAAATCAATGGTTGAATTGATTATAAATTTAGCTTATTTATATTGCCAAAAATTTTTTTATTTTAGTTATTTTAATACACATAATTTATTTAATAAATTATCTATGGAAATAAAATTTTGACAACATTTTATTTCCAAAGAAAATTTAGATAACATCTTAAATAGAAATAAAATTTTGACAACATTTTCTATAAAAATAAAATTTTGACAAAATTTTCTATGCAAATAAAATTTTGACAAACTTGTCTATGAAAATAAAAATTTGAAAATTTTGAGAAAATTTTCTATAAAAATAATATTTAATATCATCAAAAATTTTAGTTTTCGTGTAATTTCCATTATAAGTGGCACTTGATGGTGCAAGCTAAAATCATTAAAAAATTTAAAATGTGACACATTTACAATTAAAAGGAGTTTTGTACACCCATTTTTTTTTTTTGCGTGCTAAAATTTATCAAAAATTTGAAAATAAAAAAATTGTTAAAAATTTTATTTCAATAGAAAATTTTATCAAAATTTTATTTCTAGAGAAAATTTTGTCAACATTTTATTTCTATAGAAAATTTAGAAAACATCTTCAATCGAAAACAAAATTAACAAAATTTTCTATGGAAATAAAATTTTGACAAAATTTTCTATGGAAGTAAAATTTTGACAATTTTTCTATGGGAATAAAATTTTGACAAATTTTTATTTCTATAGAAAATTTAGACAACATCATCAATAGAAATAAAATTTTGACAAAATTGTCTATGAAAATAAAATTTTGAAAATGTTGACAAAATTTTCTATAAAAATAATATATATATTTTTTTTTTAATATCCTTAAAAATTCTCGTGTAATTTTGAAAGTCCATTGTAAGTGTCCCTTGTTGGTGCAAGCTAAACTCATTAAAACATTAAAATGGTGACACATTTAAATTTAAAAGAATATTTGTACACACAATTTTTTTTCGTGCTAACCAAAAATTTGATGAGTTTTGGTAAAATTTTCTTAACATTTTGGTAGATTATTTTTGCACCAGTGGCAACCGTGGTAATGGAGCGAGAACATGGACATTTAAATACTGGAAGACACTATCACACTTCCATGGCAAACATATTATACCCCCATCATATGGTAGCGTGCAAAAATAAAAGTAATAGTAAGAATGAACTACTATACGGCTAATATGGACATGATTCAGAGTCAATGACTTTTTTTAACTTTTTCCTTTACGAGAAGGTACACTCCAAGTCATAACATTTTCTTTATTTATTTTTTTATTAAAATCTCAACAACACATTGTGGAAATCTCAAAAAGTGCAGCACAATTTTGTTCAACTTCAATTTTTCCCATAAAACAATTTACTTTCTTTTTCTGTGTACATACTAAGAGAAATAAGTGTGCTCTGCAACTTACCCCAGTGATTTCTGTTCAAACTGCTACTAAGGATTTCTGGAGGGTATTAAAGACTTTCTTAGCGTTGCGGTCACCCTCAATCGCCCTCGTCGTTTTTGTTTCCCTTAATTGGAGACTGAAGTCATTGCATTTGCCCTTTATATGCTATCAGATTGGAAGTTGTAATCTTGCTTGTCAAATATTTGTCAAAGTGAGCAATTTTATTTTGGAGATTTGACTTCTGGGGAAAATGAGAAGCGAAAATAAATTCAATTCTGCAAAAAAAAAAGACATCTATAAGAAGGAAACTAATGCAAATACTTAAGTACGTATATAAGGCCTGACATTAACAAAATGGACGAATTGAGATAAATTTTAAGAGATGATGTTGAATGTGAATAACCCCTAACCGTCACGTTTTTTTAAATCTTTTTTATAGTTCTTCGCTTCAAACCAGGTCAATTTTAACAATGTTGAAAGATCCATAATAAACCACAAGTTTTCATTGTAAATTTTATCATTCAAATCCTTCAAAGTAATCCGATCACAATACGAGTATGCCAGAATTTATTCTAATTCTTGTAACAGCGGTTATTTCTGGTACATAAACCCGCAAAAAATCAATGCAGTATAGTTGTACCAAGAGAGTATAGTGGTACCCATACAGAAATAAAATTTTGACAAAATTTTCTATAGTAATAAAATTTTGACAAAATTTTCTGCAGAACTAAAATTTTGACATAATTATCAATTGAAATAAAATTTTGTCAAAATTCTCTATGGAAACAAAATTTTGACAAAATTTTCTATGGAAATAAATTTTTGACAAAATTTTCTATAGCAATAATATTTTGAGAAAATTTTCTATAGAAATAAAATTTTGACAAAATTTTCTATAGAAATAAAATTTTGACAAAATTTTCTATAAAAATAAAATTTTGACAAAATTTTCTATAGAAATAAAATTTTGACATTTTTTATAGAAATAAAATTGTGAGAAAATTTTCTATAGAAATAAAATTTTGAGAAAATTTTCTATAGAAATAAAATTTTGACAAAATTTTCTATAGCACTAAATTTTGACAATATGTTTTATAACAATAAAATTTTTCTATATAGAAATAAAATTTTGACACGATTTTCTGTAGAAATAAAATTTTGAAAAAAGTTCCTATAGAAAAAAAATTTTGACAAAATTTTCTATAGAAATAAAATTTTGACAAAATTTTCGATAGAAAGAAAATTTTGACAAAATTTTCGATAGAAAGAAAATGTTGACAAAATTGGGTATAGAAATAAATTTTTGACAAAATTGTCTATATAAATATAATTTTGACAAAATTTTCTATAGAAATATAATTTTGACAAAATTTTCTATAGAAATATAATTTTGACAAAATTTTCTATTGAAATACAATTTTGACAAAATTTTTTATAGAAATAAAATGTTGACCAAATTTTTTATAGAAATAAAATTTTGACCAAATTTTCTATAGAAATAAAATTTTGACAAAATTTTCTATAGCACTAAATTTTGACAAAATTTTCTATAGAAATAAATTTTTGACAAAATTTTCTATAGCACTAAATTTTGACAAAATTTTCTATAGCAATAAAATTTTGACAAAATTTTCTATAGAAATAAAATTTGACACAATTTTCTGTAGAAAAAAATTTTTGAAAAAAGTTTCTATACAAATAAAAGTTTGATAAAATTTTCTATAGAAATAAAATTTTGACAAAATGTTTGACAACATTTTCTATAGAAATAAAATTTTGACAAAATTTTCTACAGCACTAAATTTTGACAAAATTTTCTATAGCAATAAAATTTTGACAAAATTTTCTATAGCAATAAAATTTTGACAAAATTTTCTATAGAAATAAAATTTTGACAACATTTTCTATAGAAATAAAATTTTGACAAAATTTTCTATAGCAATAAAATGTTCACAAAATTTTCTATAGAAATAACATTTTGACAAAATTTTCTGTAGAAATAAAATTTTGAAAAAAAGTTTCTATAGAAATAAAATTTTGACAAAATTTTCTGTAGAAATAAAATTTTGACAAAATTTTCTATAGAAATAAAAAAAAAGTTTCTATACAAATAAAAGTTTGATAAAATTTTCTATAGAAATAAAATTTTGACAAAATGTTCTATAGAAACAAAATGTTGACAAAATTGTGAATAGAAATAAATTTTTGACAAAATTTTCTATATAAATATAATTTTGACAACATTTTCTATAGAAATAAACTTTTGGCAAAATCGTCAATAGAAATAACATTTTGACAAAATTTTCTATTGAAATACAATTTTGACAAAATTTTTTATAGAAATAAAATTTTGACCAAATTTTTTATAGAAATGAAATTTTGACAAAATTTTCTATAGAAATAAAATTTTGACAAAATTTTCTATAGAAATAAAATTTTGACAACATTTTCTATAGCACTAAATTTTGACAAAATTTTCTATGGAAATAAAATTTTGATAAAATTTTCTATAGCACTAAATTTTGACAAAAATTTTTATAGAAATAAAATTTTGACAAAATTTTTTATAGAAATAAAATTTTTACCACATTTTCTATAGAAATAAAATTTTGACAAAATTTTCTATAGCAATAAAATGTTCACAAAATTTTCTATAGAAATAACATTTTGACAAAATTTTCTGTAGAAATAAAATTTTGAAAAAAGTTTCTATAGAAATAAAATTTTGACAAAAGTTTCTATAGAAATAAAATGTTGACAAAATTTTCTATAGAAATAAAATTTTGACAAAATTTTCTATAGAAATGAAATTTTCTATAATTTAAAAATTGTAATTTTCGACTCCAGCATTTCTTATTAGCCTCGACTTCGACTCCGGAGTCGACTCCAGGTGGTGTACCTAAATCTCATGTTTACAGTATGTGACAAAATTTTCTATAGCAATAATATTTTGAGAAAATTTTCTATAGAAATAAAATTTTGACAAAATTTTCTATAGAAATAAAATTTTGACAAAATTTTCTATAAAAATAAAATTTTGACAAAATTTTCTATAGAAATAAAATTTTGACATTTTTTATAGAAATAAAATTGTGAGAAAATTTTCTATAGAAATAAAATTTTGAGAAAATTTTCTATAGAAATAAAATTTTGACAAAATTTTCTATAGCACTAAATTTTGACAATATGTTTTATAACAATAAAATTTTTCTATATAGAAATAAAATTTTGACACGATTTTCTGTAGAAATAAAATTTTGAAAAAAGTTCCTATAGAAAAAAAATTTTGACAAAATTTTCTATAGAAATAAAATTTTGACAAAATTTTCGATAGAAAGAAAATTTTGACAAAATTTTCGATAGAAAGAAAATGTTGACAAAATTGGGTATAGAAATAAATTTTTGACAAAATTGTCTATATAAATATAATTTTGACAAAATTTTCTATAGAAATATAATTTTGACAAAATTTTCTATAGAAATATAATTTTGACAAAATTTTCTATTGAAATACAATTTTGACAAAATTTTTTATAGAAATAAAATGTTGACCAAATTTTTTATAGAAATAAAATTTTGACCAAATTTTCTATAGAAATAAAATTTTGACAAAATTTTCTATAGCACTAAATTTTGACAAAATTTTCTATAGAAATAAATTTTTGACAAAATTTTCTATAGCACTAAATTTTGACAAAATTTTCTATAGCAATAAAATTTTGACAAAATTTTCTATAGAAATAAAATTTGACACAATTTTCTGTAGAAAAAAATTTTTGAAAAAAGTTTCTATACAAATAAAAGTTTGATAAAATTTTCTATAGAAATAAAATTTTGACAAAATGTTTGACAACATTTTCTATAGAAATAAAATTTTGACAAAATTTTCTACAGCACTAAATTTTGACAAAATTTTCCATAGCAATAAAATTTTGACAAAATTTTCTATAGAAATAAAATTTTGACAACATTTTCTATAGAAATAAAATTTTGACAAAATTTTCTATAGCAATAAAATGTTCACAAAATTTTCTATAGAAATAACATTTTGACAAAATTTTCTGTAGAAATAAAATTTTGAAAAAAGTTTCTATAGAAATAAAATTTTGACAAAATTTTCTGTAGAAATAAAATTTTGACAAAATTTTCTATAGAAATAAAAAAAAAGTTTCTATACAAATAAAAGTTTGATAAAATTTTCTATAGAAATAAAATTTTGACAAAATGTTCTATAGAAACAAAATGTTGACAAAATTGTGAATAGAAATAAATTTTTGACAAAATTTTCTATATAAATATAATTTTGACAACATTTTCTATAGAAATAAACTTTTGGCAAAATCGTCAATAGAAATAACATTTTGACAAAATTTTCTATTGAAATACAATTTTGACAAAATTTTTTATAGAAATAAAATTTTGACCAAATTTTTTATAGAAATGAAATTTTGACAAAATTTTCTATAGAAATAAAATTTTGACAAAATTTTCTATAGAAATAAAATTTTGACAACATTTTCTATAGCACTAAATTTTGACAAAATTTTCTATGGAAATAAAATTTTGATAAAATTTTCTATAGCACTAAATTTTGACAAAAATTTTTATAGAAATAAAATTTTGACAAAATTTTTTATAGAAATAAAATTTTTACCACATTTTCTATAGAAATAAAATTTTGACAAAATTTTCTATAGCAATAAAATGTTCACAAAATTTTCTATAGAAATAACATTTTGACAAAATTTTCTGTAGAAATAAAATTTTGAAAAAAGTTTCTATAGAAATAAAATTTTGACAAAAGTTTCTATAGAAATAAAATGTTGACAAAATTTTCTATAGAAATAAAATTTTGACAAAATTTTCTATAGAAATGAAATTTTCTATAATTTAAAAATTGTAATTTTCGACTCCAGCATTTCTTATTAGTCTCGACTTCGACTCCGGAGTCGACTCCAGGTGGTGTACCTAAATCTCATGTTTACAGTATACAGTATTTACAATTGTATTTTTAAGATGTAGGGTTCAAAAAAAAAAATAGAACGATACAAATATTCTATTTTGCCATATTATATGTCCAAAAGAACTCTAATTTTAATTTTTGATACGACTCCGCGACAAATCTCAGCATTTTAGGAATGTAAAGATGTTTACATTTTAATTTCAGGCCAATGAATTAAAATACGACACAAGACTATATAGAGACCACATCAAAATATGGGTAGATAACAACAATCTACAGAATAGGAATTTATAAAAACACAAAATTTCAAAAAATAATTAGGCTTAGATGTTTAAGAAGTAAAATCCTGGTATTGGTCTATATAGATATTTTATCAAAAATAATTCTATATAAAAAAGAAAAATACACAAAAATCAAAATGTCGGGCTAATCAGATAGAAAGTTTAGATGTTAAAAAATGTTATTTGTCGGATATATAAAACAAACATAAACTGTAATAAATTAGGACGGGCGAAATTTTAAATAACCACTACCATACAACAGATGACAGGAGTAGCTGGACAGTTACGAATATTGTTTCTATAGAAGTAAAATGGTGAAACATCGATTTATAAATGGTCTATCAGTTATGGACATTAGAGGCCATTAATTTAATGTAAAGAATTTTGAGTGACATTGATGAAACAAACTATCTCCCAGAAGTCCGCCTCAGATGGCACGTTGGCAGGGGTTTAATTTAAAATTACAGCTTCCAAGGACATCTAATGTATATGGAGATTTCTCAAATAATTGTCTCCATATAAAAAAACCTGGGCCGTCGTGAAATTTCCGCATTTATTTATGGATCTCAAATAACTCTAAATTTCTGACAAATGAAAATTTTAGACTGGGAAAAATTTCTTAAAACAAATCGGAGAAAGGTTTATATGTAGGTGCTATATCTCAAAATTGTGCGGTATGACCCATCTTCGAACTCAACATGCCTGCCAAAAATTCAGAACGTTAGGTTCTACTGCTATATTGCTTTAAAATTGTACCTTTATCAAGAGTATATATAGGCTTAAAAAATGGACTATACAATTGATCAATTCAGCCGTTGTTCTAGTAAAACCTACTATTTATATCACCGTGAAATTTCACCCATATAAATACACTCTGAATGGCCTGAAATCCAGTACTTCGTTTTTCGTTGTTCGACTAAAAACCCCAATCGAATCAAATTTGTCGAAATATCTCTTTTGTTACAAGGATATGAAATGTTTTTCAAATTTTGTTTCGCCGGAGTCGTTGTCGAGCAAAATTTATACGACTCCGGCTCCAACTCCAGCAAAATCTTCAGATTCAGGTTCAGATTCCGACTCCGGCTCCTACTCCACAGCCCTGGTTGGTACATACTAAAATCATTAAAATATTTGAAATTCTACACACAGATCAAGGGATGTTTATACACTGAAAAAATGTTCACTAATAGGATCATAATATATGTATAATATTGTACATATTGACATAAAGTGCTAAATTAAAAAATAAAACATTTATTTCGAAGAAAAAAACCATTTATTTTTTTTTTTCATACTACCCATAAAATTTTGACCAAACATTTCAAGATAAGATTTTTTTTAAATTTGATAAATTTTTTGGTACAATTTTCTTTACATTTGGTAGACTATTTTTGGCTCATATGGCAACCGTGATTCTCGACCCTATTTGAATAATTCGTGGCTATCAACATTTTCCAACATTCTATAACTTTCTTCATCAGAAGTTGTTAAACAGATATTAAAATTAAAAAATTGGACCTTTCTGTACCAGCAGTCGTACCGCAATGCATACAATTTATCGTATGTATATGTTCTATGGGTTATTGAGAATCTAAGAAATAGATTGAAAGAAATTCAATATTTTCGTTCTGTTTTAAAACAAAATTCCGCACAAATAGAATTAACAAAGCCACCATTGTTTGTTTCTATTACTTCAAACAACTTCATAAAGGGTGATACGGTCAAAATTTGGTCAAGGGAAAACGCGTGTAAATCGGTGAAATCGTTTATTTAAAAAATCAAATTAAATTTCTTTTTCAAGTTCAATTAGTATAAAATTCAGGAAAATATTCAGTTAGGCTTTCGCTTTTCCAAATCCGAATTGACGGACCTCACGCTTGACACCTGCCATCAGATTTTGTACAGCCACCTTGTCCACCTTCTTCGCCGCAGAAAGCCAGTTTGCCTTGAACTGCTGCTCGTCCTTAGCAGTTTTTTTGTCTTCTTTAGGTTCCGCTTGACATAGCCCAGTATTTCTCAATTGGGCGGAGCTCTGGCGTGTTGGGAGGGTTCTTGTCCTTGGGAACCACCTGCACGTTGTTGGCGGCGTACCACTCCATGGCCTTTTTACCGTAATGGCAAGATGCCAAATCCGGCCAAAACAGTACGGAACAACCGTGTTTCTTCAGGAAAGGCAGCAGACGTTTATTCAAACACTCTTTCACGAAAATTTCTTGGTTGACAGTCCCGGAAGCTATGAAAATGCTGCTTTTCAAGCCACAGGTACAGATGGCTTGCCAAACCAGATATTTCTTTGCGAACTTTGACAGTTTTATGTGCTTGAAAATGTCTGCTAACTTTCCCCTTCCTTTTGCCGTATAAAACTCCTGTCCCGGAAGCTGCTTGTAGTCGGCTTTGATGTAAGTTTCGTCGTCCATTACCACGCAGTCAAACTTCGTCAGCATCGTCGTGTACAGCCTCCGGGATCGCGCTTTGGCCGTCGTATTATGTTTATCATCGCGATTTGGAGTCACTACCTTCTTGTAAGTCGATAGTCCGGCTCGTTTTTTGGCTCGATGCACGGTTGTAGACGATACAACCAGCTTATTTGCGGCATCTCGGAGAGAGAGGTTAGGGTTTCGCTTGAAACTACCGGCAACTCTCTTTGTCGTCTCAGCGGCTTCCGGTTTTCGATTTCCCCCCGATCCAGACTTCCTGGCTGTCGACAAACCTTCCCCAAACACTTTAATTACATTTGTAACGGTTGATTTGGCAACTTTTAGAGATTTTGCCAGCTTTGTGTGCGAGTAGCTCGGATTTTCGCGACGCGTGAGCAAATTTTGACACGCTTCTCTTTTTGCTTGGACGGCATTTTGACAACTGAAGAGTGAATTCCAAAATCAAAATAGGAGCAATATTTTACACACGCACACACACCTTCAAAATGAGGGGTGTTTTTAAATGCAAAATTGAAAGAAATACGTCATGTTTATATTGACCAAATTTTGACCATATCACCCTTTATAATGCATAAAATCTATCGTATATATATGTTCGATGGGTTATCGAGAACCTAAGAAATAAATTGAAAGAAATTCACTATTTTCGTTCTGTTTTAAAACAAAATTCCGCACAATTCGAATTAGCAAAGTCACCACTGTTTGTTTCTATTACTTCATACTAAAAAGATTTTAAATTTATCAGCTTCTTTATATTATTTAACAACACATGATAAATTTCATGTATTTGCTAACCAAGCTATACACGCACCTTCCACATTTACCCCAAATTTTAAACCCCAACAAATACTCACATGATGTTGATGCTATGTACAAAATATGTTGCCAAACGTAACACCAACATCCGGCAGAAAAAGTTTTGTGGTTGAAAGTTTTAATAGGTGTAAATAAATTCTTGAAAAGAATGTGTCAAATGTTTCATATTTTTTTGTACGAGTCTTTCTTGTTTGTGACACAAAGTTAAAGACATCCATCGTTGAAGCATAAATAAAAAACTTGACATACATTTTTTTTGCTTTTACTCCATCGCAACGTGTTGTCAAAGTAACCCTTTAAGAAATGATACCAATACCGAACCTGTAGAAACGCTAATTGCAAAGTAAATCGAAATAGCTTTACGCTGGAATACTTTCAAGGCAAAAATGATTTAAATATCTTCATTATCTTCATTATTATCCTAATGGAGACTATATAAAATTTGGACTGGGTCTTACTCTTACTCCCAAATATAAACGTACACTAAACTACAACTTATAAGCCTACAGAAAAAATGGCCATGGTTAAACGATTGCTGTAAGTCGCCTAAAATTTATACATATAAAATTTGGGTTATATTTGTTTGTATATTCCGGGTAAACTCGGAAATGACTCAACCAGAGATGGTTCGAACCACCACTTTTCAGTTTTTCGAGAGTTAAAAAGTTTTAAACGTCGCAAAGGTATATACCTACATACATAAAACATAACAAATATAGTAAATGTCATAAACCTTCACAGCAATCTTAGATTCGATTTTAAATTAGTTTTTCAATATTCGTACATATTTACCAATTTGTAAATCTTTTTATATTAATATTTTGCAATTTTTCTCATAAGGAAATTTTAATTTTTTATAATAGAAATATATAGTTGAAAAACATTTGAACTTAACTTGTTTTCAAATTTTCATAAAATGTCAAACGCAAAGTTTCCCGTTGTAGATTTCAATAAAGACGTGTATGAGCAACATTTAATTTTCAAAAATATTATTATTTCAAAAATACACAGAAAAAAATTGATCAAACTTTAAAATCTTAATTGAATTTTAAAAAATAATCAATAAAAAATTTAATTGATTCAACAAATTTTTTAATTAAAACAAAAATCAATCGCAAAAATTAGTTGTATCAATTAATTTGTTTATTGCATCAATTAATTTTTTAATTGATTTTCAATTAATTTTTAATTAATACTATCATTTCTTGGGAGCCACCGTGGTGCAATGGTTATCATGCCCGCCTTGCATACACAAGGTTGTGGGTTCGATTCCTGCTTCGACCGAACACCAAAAAGTTTTTCAGCGGTGGATTATCCCACCTCAGTAATGCTGGTGACATTTCTGAGTGTTTCAAAGCTTCTCTAAGTGGTTTCACTGCAATGTGGAACGCCGTTCGGACTCGGCTATAAAAAGGAGGTCCCTTGTCATTGAGCTTAACATGGAATCGGGCAGCAATCAGTGATAAGAGAGAAGTTCACCAATGTGGTATCACAATGGACTGAAGAGTCTAAGTGAGCCTGATATATCGGGTTGCCACCTACCCTAACCTAACCTAAGTCGCCCGACTTTACCAAATAATATATCACAGCCTACACTTGACCACATATCTTGGCGATATCTAACCATTATCCTTGTAAACTCGCCACTGCTGAGTAGCAAAAATTCTAAATATTACTCAAATTGTCCTATATCTCGAATACATAAGGTTGGCTGATAAGTCCCCGGTCTAACTAAGAAAACCACATTTTTTGTCAAAATTCGTTTTTAGTATTCAACATAGTTCCCTTCAAGAGTGATACAACGATTATAACGACCATCCAATTTATTGATACCATTTTGGTAGTACTCCTTCGGTTTTGCCTCAAAATAGGCCTCAGTTTCGGCGATCACCTCTACATTGCAGCCAAATTTTTTCCCTGCGAGCATCCTTTTGAGGTCTGAGAACAAGAAAAAGTCGCTGGGGGCCAGATCTGGAGAATACGGTGGGTGGGGAAGCAATTCCAAGCCCAATTCATGCATTTTTGCCATCGTTCTCAATGACTTGTGGCACGGTGCGTTGTCTTGGTGGAACAACACTTTTTATACCCTCCACCATAGGATGGGGATATATTAACTTTATCATTCCGTTTGTAACACATCGAAATATTGCTCTAAGACCCCACAAAGAATATATATTCTGGGTCGTGGTGAAATTCTGAGTCGATCTGAGCATGTCCGTCCGTCCGTCTGTTGAAATCACGCTAACTTCCGAAAGAAACAAGCTATCGACTGGAAACTTGGCACAAGTAGTTGTTATTGATGTAAGTCGGATGGTATTGCAAATGAGCTATATCGGTCCACTTTTACGGACCACCAATTTGGCTTGCGATTGCTCTAAGAGAAGCAAATTTCATCCGATCCGGCTGAAATTTGGTACATGGTGTTAGTATATGGCCTCTAACAACCATGCCAAAATTGGTCCATATCGGTCCACTTTTACGTATAGCCCCCATATAAACGGACCCCCAAATTTGGCTTGCGATTGCTCTAAGAGAAGCAAATTTCATCCGATCCGGCTGAAATTTGGTACATGGTGTTTGTATATTGTCTCTAACAACCTTGCAAAAATTGGTCCATATCGGTTCATAATTACATATAGCCCCCATATAAATCGATCCCCCGATTTGGCTTGCGGAGCCTCTAAGAGAAGCAAATTTCATCCGATCCGGCTGAAATTTGGTACATGGTGTTAATAAATGGTCTCTAACAACCATGCAAAAATTGGTCCACATCGGCCCATAATTAAATATAGCCCCCATATAAGCCGATCCCCAGATTTGATCTCCGTATCCGGTTGAAATTTGGTACGTGGTGTTAGAATAAGGCCGCTAATAACCATGCCAAAATTGGTCCATATCGGTCTATAGTTATTATAGCCGATCCCCTATCACACAAAAATTGGTCCATATCGGTTCATAATCATGGTTGCCACTCGAGCCAAAAATAATTTACCAAAATTTTATTTTTATAGAAAGCATTGTCAAAATTTTATTTCTATAGAAAATGTTGTCAAAATTTTATTTCTATAGAAAATTTTGCCAAAATTTTATTTCTATAGAAAAAGTTGTCAAAATTTTATTGCTATAGAAAATTTTGTCAAAAATTTATTTCTATAGAAAATTTTTTCCAAATTTTATTTCTACAGAAAAATTTTTTCCAAACTTTAATTCTATAGCAAATGTTGTCAAAATTTTATTTTGTCAAAATTTTATTTCTATAGAAACTTTAAACTTAATTATATACGTATTTAATGGGCCTTTTTTAGATTAATATATACCACGTATGGACTATGTGGTATATATTACGGTGTTAGGAAGTTTTAAGATACCTTGCCATCGGCAAGTGTTACCGCAACCCAAGTAATTCGATTGTGGATGACAGTCTTCAGTAGTTCTACGCAATCCATGGTGGAGGGTACATCAAACGCTCCAATAACATATAAAAGTCACTGTTGATGGTTTTTCCCTTGTCAAGATAATCGATAAAAATTATTCCATGCGCATCCCAAAAAACAGAGGCCATTACTTTGCCAGCGGACTTTTGAGTCTTTCCACGCTTCGGAGACGGTTCACCGGTCGCTGTCCACTCAGCCGACTGTCGATTGGACTCAGGAGTGTAGTGATGGAGCCATGTTTCATCCATTTCACATATCGACGGAAAAACTCGGGTGTATTACGAGTTAACAACTGCAAACACCGAGCTTCCGCATATCCAAATATTGATGAATGATATGACCAACACGTTCCTTTGATATCTTTAAGGCCTCTGCTATCTCGATCAACTTCATCTTACGATCATTCAAAATCATTTTGTGTTTTTTTTTATGTTTTCGTCGGTAACCACCTCTTTCGGGCGTCCACTGCGTTCACCGTCCTTCGCGCTCATTTCACCACGCTTGAATTTTGCATACCAATCAATTATTGTTGATTTCCCTAGGGCAGAGTCCGGAAACTCATTATCAAGCCAAGTTTTTGCTTCCACCGTATTTTTTCCCTTCAGAAAACAGTATTTTATCAAAACAGGAAATTCCTTTTTTTCCATTTTTTTTTTCACAATAACAAAAGTTGCTTCATAAAAGACGCTCTATCTCTCAAACTAATTGACTTACAGACGTCAAATGACACGAATCATTTGAAGGTTGGTACTATATAAAAATAATATGCATTTAATACTAGCGACGCCATCTATGTGTCGGACCGGAACTTATCAGCCAACCTGTTATCACAGCCCACACATGACTACATATCTTGGCGATATCTAACCATTATCCTTGTAAAATCGCCACTGCTGAGTAGCAAAAATTCTTAATATTACTCAAATTGTCCTATATCTCGAATACATATGTATCGCCCGATAAATCATAGATGCTCTTTTGTACAATTGCATTAAAATTTCTTCGCTTCATATTTCCCATATGCAAACATTTATATAGCTCCCAGCAAAATAGACGTAGTTGAGATGGTAACATAAATGTTGGTCTACATTGTGGTGAAAGATATAATATAGTCGGCCCCATCCGACTTTAGACTTTACTTACTTGTTTTAACTTAAATACGAAAATATTATAAAAATGAAAAATTAAGTTAAAGCAACTTCCTGCACTGGGGAAAAAAGCATGACCGGTTCCAAAAATTTTGTCTTTACACTAATGATTTTGGTATTGATTCCAAGCCAAAGAAGCAGAGAATGGAAGTAAAGACAAATTTACGACACAATTCGCTTCTAAATAAACAACATCTTTGGGATGACATTTTTGGAAATGTTTTTAAACTTGTGCCTTCAGAACAACTTTCAAAATTTTTTTCGCTGGAAAACTTATAATACCCCCATCACCATTATATGTTGGTGGGCTTTATCTTTTTCCTTAACTTACACAAGTATATACGGCCGTAAGTTCGGCCAGGCCGAATCTTATGTACCCTCCACCATGGATTGCGTAGAAACTTCTACGAAAGACTGTCATCCACAATCGAATTACTTGGGTTGAGGTATCTTAAAACTTCTTAACATCGTTTTCTAAATTGCGAGTTAGTCCATACGTGGTATATATTAGACAAAAAAGTAATATATATGGACTTTTTGCACGGTACGTAGAGAGCCAGAATTGAAGTATTTATGGGGGTCGCTTATATGGAAGCTATATACAATTATGAACTTGATATGGACCAGTTTTTGTGTGATTGGGAATCGATTTATCTGAGGGCTATATATAACTATAGACCGATATGGACCTAGTTAGGCATGGTTGTTAACGGCCATATACTAACACAATGTACCAAATTTCAACTCACTCGGATGAGATTTGCTCCTCCAAGAGGCTCCAAAACCAAATCTCGGGATCGGTTTATATGGGGGCTATATATGATTATGGACCGATATGGACCACTTTTGGCGTGGTTGTTAAATATCATATACTACGACCACATACCAAATTTCAACCAGATCGGAATTTTGCTTCTCCAAAAGGCACCGGAGGTCAAATCTGGGGATCGGTTTATATTGGAGCTATATATATAATTATGGACTGATAGGAACCAATTCTTGAATGGTTGTTGGATACCATATACTAACATCACGTACCAAATTTCAACCGAATGGGAAGATTTTTGCTCTTCCAAGGGGCCCCGGAGATCAAATCTGGAGATCGGTTTATATGGGGGCTATATATAATTATGGATCGATGTGGACCAATTTTTGCATGGTCATTAGAGACCATATACTAACATCATGTACCAAATTTCAGCCGGATCGGATGAAATTTGTTTCTCTTAGAGGCTCTGCAATCCAAATCTGGGGATCGGTTTATATGGGGGCTATATATAATTATCAACTGATGTGGACCAATTTTTGCGTGCTTGTTAGAGATCATATACTAACACCATGTACCAAATTTCAGCCGGATCGGATGAAATTTGCTCCTCTTAGAGGCTCCGCAAGCCAAATCGGGGGATCGGTTTATATGGGGTCTATATATAATTATGGACCGATGTGAACCAATTTTTTCATGGTTATTAGAGACCATATACTAACACCATGTACCAAATTTCAGCCGGATCGGATGAAATTTACTTCTCTTAGAGGCCTCGCAAGCCAAATTTGGGGGTCCGTTTATATGGGGGCTATACGTAAAAGTGGACCTATATGGCCCATTTGCAATACCATCCGACCTACATGAATAACAACTAGTTGTGCCAAGTTTCAAGTCGATAGCTTGTTTCGTTCGGAAGTTAGCGTGATTTCAACAGACGGACGGACATGGTTTGGTTTTGGTTTGGTTATGTGGCAGCCCGATCAGGCTCACTTAGACTATTCTGTCCATTGTGATACCACAGTGGTGAACTTCTCTCTTATTACTGAGTGCTGCCCGATTCCATGTTAAGCTCAATGACAAGGGACCTCCTTTTTATAGCCGAGTCCGAACGGCCTTCCACATTCCAGTGAAACCACTTAGAGATGCTTTGAAACCCTCAGAAATGTCACCAGCATTACTGAGGTGGGATAATCCACCGCTGAAAAACTTTTTTGGTGTTCGGTCGTAGCAGGAATCGAACCCACGACCTTGTGTATGCAAGGCGGGCATGCTAACCATTGCACCACGGTGGCTCCGGATGGACATGCTCAGATCGACTCAGAATTTCACCACGACCCAGAATATATATACTTTATGGGGTCTTAGACCAATATTTCGATGTGTTGCAAACGGAATGACAAAGTTAATATACCCCCCATCCTATGGTGGAGGGTATAAAAATCGTCATCTATTCCACCAATAAATTAAAATCTGTTCATATGAATTTCGAAAATAACTTCAAATTCGTTGATGATTTAAATAACTTTACATACATCCTCCCTATAGGGCAATATATTGTAAAAATAATTCAGTTATCTAGTGTGACTAATTATTTACACCAAAATAACCACAATGTTACCGACAATTCAACATCCACTACATGATTATAAAAATAACCTCAAAATTTGAATAATTTACGACCACATCAATTATTCCTGTTCGTTATCATTGGTTAGATGATTTTGCTATTCACATATATACGATTTTTTGCAAATATTTTCCCTTTTCATTGTAAAGCATTAAAGGCATTTTTTGCTTCAAGGAACTTACAACATAGTTTCAACAAACATTTGCCTTGATGTAACTTTTTATCTTAACTGGGTCTTTAATGATATTTCAAATGTTACTGGTTATGTGAACATTTAAAGGAAATGGAATTTCTTCTGAATGCTGAGGGTTCGTTTCAGGTGTTTTAACAGTGATTTTTAGCATTATATTTTATTATTTTGCCCCAGAGAGAACGGGAGAGAGATGGAGACATACGTTGTCTTTGGTATGGTAAGTGATGGCATGACAACATAAAGCTAAAATTTTCTTTGAAATATTTTTGAACAAGGGTAAAGTATGCATCCTAACATTTTTCACTGGCATTTTCTCTGCTTCGTCTGTCTCAGCTTTTTCCTTCTTTTATTACCTATTCGCCATTGTTTTAAGAGAACTAATTTTCAGAGAACAATGCACCGACATATTTCATAGGAGTGAGGGTGAAGCTGAAAATAATCGTTAAAGCGTTTAGTAACAATGAAAGTTGCTTTTGTCTTCAACTCTCTCACTCATGTGAAAACAATTGAATTGTAAGAACAATAAATCTTAACTTAGTAGAAAATGTTTTTTAAATATCCACATATAAGATGAAGTTCAGTTTTTAATTTAAATGACTTTTAAATTTATTGTGCTAGTTTAAATAAACTAAAAAGAAATTTTATTTTTAGTTTGCACATATTAATATGTGAAAATTTAAGGAAATATTTTAAAAGTTTTTTTTTTTGTGAACAATTTTGAATTCAAAATCACTCTACCCGTAAAGAGTGATATACTTGGAGAAATAAATTGTCTATGCACTAAAAAACATACTGACCAACGATGAAAGGTTATGAAGTCTACATTTTATTATACGTATTCTATTTATAGCCTTCACCACTACTGTGGTACAGGGTTATTACACCCTTGTGTATTTGTATGTAACACCAAGAAGGAAAAGTCTGAGACCCATCGTTTAGTATACCGATCGTCTTAGAATTAAATTCTGAGTCGATTTAGCCAAATTGTCCTATATCTCGAATACATATATGTATTGTCCAATAAATCATAAATGCAATTGCATTAAAATTGCTCTAGCTTCATATTTGCCATATTTTTTACTAACATTGTGTTTTATCCCAGGGCGTTAGTAGATTTAAATTTTAATTTAAGAGATTTTGTAGAATTACAAAAAAAAAAATCTATAAATCGGCTAAGATATAAATATTTTAAGGAGTTGAGATGGTAACTAAAATTTTGGTCTACATTGTGGTGAAGGGTATAATATAGTCGGCCCATCACGACTTTAGACTTTACTTGCTTGTTTTCTTAAAAATAAAAAAAAAATATTACAATTTTAATACAAGCTTATTGGACATGACGTTTAAGGAATTGATATTATTATTTTCTTGAAAAGAAAATTCCAGAACCCAATTTCCAATAGCCTGACTATGCCAATGTTTAATCGATGGCTAAGCCGAATTCCCATAGTCTTTAGTATAGATCTAATTTCTAATGGAAATTACACACGGGAAGTTTTTCCTCCCAAACTGAACCATTTTTCACCACCACCGTGCATCATTTTCCGTATTGAATTTTAATTGTAGGAAGTTTGTATTCTTTGTTTCATTAAATTTAGAACACCAACCTTTTAAATTTGCGTTCCTTGGATAACTTCCCTTGTCTTTGAAGCAATGCAATTTTTTAATAAAATGAAGAAAAACTATTTTGATTATAATAGTTATAATTTTTTTTTTTTTTCATATACATTTGATGAGATGTGGCTTTTCTTATGTATTTTTATCTGCTGAATTCGAAAAAAAAAATTAATTTTTTTATGGTACAGTTTTTGAGATATCCCGTTATTTTTAGTTATTCGCTCTTTTTCACTAAACAAATTATATCTCGAATAAGAAATGTCCGATTATATCGTTGTCGTCTTAACGAACACGAAGAGAATTAATTTTTTATTGGTTTGTACTTTTCCGGCGGAAAGGGCCACTGTAAAACATGATTTTTTAAAACGACAATATAATCGAATATTTCTAACTCGAGATAACATTTGTTTAGTGCACTGAAAAAAATATTGACATAATATGGAAAATTATTGAACTTAAATTTTAGGACTCGAAAATTACACAATGTTAAGGACAAAATTCTTTAAAATGATGACATTTTAATTAAAAGAAAAATTATAATCTTTGCTTCAAAAAAATTTTTTTTTCATTAAATTTAGGACACAAATTTTGATATTTTGCGTCCCTCTGTTAAAACATTAAAAACATTTTTAATTTAAAGATATCGTCTTTAATTTAAATGTCATATTGAATTTTTAAAATTAAAATAAACAAGTATATACGGCCGTAAGTTCGGCCAGGCCGAAGCTTATGTACCCTCCATCATGGATTGCGTAGAAACTTCTTCTAAACACTGCCATCCAGAATCGAATTACTTAAGTTGCGGTAACGCTTGCCGATGGCAAGGTATCTTAAAACCTTCTAACACCATCTTCTAAATTGTATGTAAGTCCATACGTGGTATATATTAAATCAAAAAAGATCGATCCAATACGTATATAATTCAGTTTGACAAAGTAGACACAAAATTTTGACAAAATTTTCTACAGAAATAAAATTTTAACAAAATTTTCTATAGAAAAAAAATTTTCACAAAATTTTCTATAGAAATAAAAATTTTGACAAAATTTTCTATAGACAGAAAATTTTGACAAAAATGTCTACAGAAATAAAATTTTAACAAAATTTTCTATAGAAATAAAATTTTGGTAGATTATTTTTGGCTCTAGTGGCAACCATGATTATGAACCGATATGGACCAATTTTTGTGTGATTGGACCAATTTTGGTATGGTTGTTAGCGACCATATACTAACACCACGTTCCTAATTTGAACCGGATCGGATGAATTTTGCTCCGCCAAGAGGCTCCGGAGGTCAAATCTGGAGAACGTTTTATATGGGGGCTATATATAATTATGGACCGATATGGACCAATTCTGGCACGGTTGTTAAAGATCATATACTAACACCATGTTCCAAATTACAACCGGATTGGATGAAATTTGCTTCTCTTGGGGACTTCGCAAGCCAAATCTGGGGATCGGTTTATATGGGGGCTATATATAATTATGAACCGATGTGGACCAATTTTTGCATGGTTGTTAGAGACCATATACCAATATCATGTACCAAATTTCAGGCGGATCGGATGAAATTTGTTTCTCTTTGAGGCTCCGCAAGCCAAATCTGGGGATCGGTTTATATGGGGGCTATATATAATTATGGACCGATGTGAACCAATTTTTTGCACGGTTGTTAGAGACCATATACCAACACCATGTACCAAATTGCAGCCGGATCGGATGAAATATGCTTCTCTTAGAGGCTCCACAAGCCAAATCTGGGGATCGGTTTATATGGGGGCTATATATAATTAAGGACCGATATGGACCAATTTTTGCATGGTTGTTAGAGACCATATACCACCATCATGTACCCAATTTCAGCCGGATCGGATGAAATATTCTTCTCTTTGAGGCTCCACAAGCCAAATCTGGGGATCGGTTTATATGGGGGCTATATATAATTATGGACCGATATGGACCAATTTTTGCATGGTTGTTAGAGACAATATACCAACATCATGTGCCAAATTTCAGCCGGATCGGATGAAATATTCTTCTCTTAGAGGCTCCACAAGCCAAATCTGGGGATCGGTTTATATGGGGGCTATATATAATTATGGACCGATATGGACCAATTTTTGCATGGTTGTTAGAGACCATATACCAACACCATATACCAAATTTCAGCCGGATCGGATGAAATATGCTTCTGTTAGAGGCTCCACAAGCCAAATCTGAGGGTCCCTTTATATGTGGGCTATACGTAAAAGTGGACCGATATGGCCCATTTTCAATACCGACCTACATCGATAACAACTACTTGTGCCAAGTTTCAAGTCGATAGCTTGTTTCGTTCGGAAGTTAGCGTGATTTCAACAGACGGACGGACGGACGGACGGACGGACGGACATGCTTAGATCGGATCAGAATTTCACCACGACCCAGAATATATATACTTTATGGGGTCTTAGAGCAATATTTCGATGTGTTACAAACGGAATGACAAAGTTAATATACCCCCACCCTATGATGGAGGGTATAAAAAGCTTCAAATATAGGCTAAGACTTATTTCACGGATCTGCATCTTTGGTTTAAAGTTTTTTAGAATTAAGAATAATGTTTTTACTTGGAAGTACCTGGCATAATTTAGATTTTGAAACTGGTATTTCTTTGTACATGAATACCTTTATTAATATATCGCAAAAAGAGACTAAAGATTCGATGAATGATTATTTATCCTAGATTAAAAGCCAGGAGGGCCCGTACAAAATGTCCTTATTTCACAGAAGCCACATCTTTAGCTCGGAATCAATACCAAAATCCTTAAGGGAAGGTCAAAATCTTTGGATCCAAGTAAACTTTTTTTTCATGAAAAAGAGCGAAAAACTAAAAATAACGGGATATTCAAAAACTGTTCCATAAAAAAATTTTAAATTTTTTTCCAATTCAGCACATCAAAATACATAAGCAAAGTCACCTTTCATCAAATATTCATTTTCGGTGCAAACTAGTGTTAACTGAGATATTGAATCTTTAATAGAAACTTGTTACATAGGAAGTCAGACTCAGGAAGTCAGACAGAATGGAAGTTTCCCATTTTCGCTATACATCTATGGACTGTCTTCCAAATAAGTTACAAAATCTTTTTTCAGTCTTGCATAGCATCGGAGAATACACATTTCTCCTACAAGAAGACACATTTCAGCTTTTTTTATTCATGTGCTGCCAAAGTATTTTAAAATTTTGTTAACGGCAATTTAAATTTCCATATTCACACACGACTTAAAGTATTGAAAACATATCTTATTTTTGAACGTTTTTTTTTTTGTCTTGTTATCATGATACAAAAAATGAACAAATTTGAAGATGATTTAATTAATTTTGAAGAATTTTTAGAACTTTTGTAAATCCACGTTGACCTTAGTCAAACAAAATTTTCTTTCATTTTAAGATATCCATATTTAAGTCCTATTACTTAAATGTAAAGACAACAATTTGTGACAATATTGAATGTATGCAGTTCGTAGAATTCTATTTAGAAATAGTAGATTTTTGTATTGTTTGGTAGATTTTATATATATAATTCTTGAAGTTTTGATAGCTACTTCAGTTTCTACAGAAATAAAATTTTGAGAAAATTTCTTATACAAATACTATTTTGGCAACATTTTCTATAGAATTAAAATTTTGGCAAAATTTTCTATAGAAATAAAATTTTGACAAAATTTTCCGTA
The DNA here is from genome assembly GCF_050003625.1 of Haematobia irritans. Classification (NCBI taxonomy): domain Eukaryota; kingdom Metazoa; phylum Arthropoda; class Insecta; order Diptera; family Muscidae; genus Haematobia; species Haematobia irritans. Next base: position 142,276,455 of record NC_134399.1, read on the forward strand.
GAAAAAAAAACCTTTTGACAAAATTTGCTATATACGTTAAATCTTGAGAAAATTTTCTATAGAAAACTTTGCCAACATTTTTACTTCTACAGAAAATTTTCTCAAATTTTATTTCTATCAAAAACTTTGACACAGTTTCCTATAGAGAATAATTTATTTTTCTGGTTTGTTATCGTTGACCTTTTTATTTTATTTTTAAGCAATATTTTTCACAGTTTCGGCTATAGGTCGATTAATTTATATCTTAAGAATAAAATGTTGACAAAATTTTCTACAGAAGATAAATTTTAGAAAATTTTCTACACAACTAAAATATTGAGATAATTGTAATTACAGATATAAAACTTGGAGAAAATTTTCTACAGAAATAAAATTGTGAAAAAATCTATAGAAATAAAATGTTGGCAAAATTATCAATAGAAATAAAATTTTGAGAAAACTTTCTGTAGAAGTAACAGTTTTGACAAAATTTTTTATAAAGGCTTTATTTTGAGAAAATTTTCTAAAGAAATAAAATTTTGACAAAATTTTCTATAGAATTAAAAATTTTGACAAAATTTTCTGTAGAAGTAACTATTTTGACAAAATTTTCTATAGAAATTAAATTTTCGGAATTATGTTATTCTATAGAAATGAAATTTTGACAAAACTTTTCTATAACACTAAAATTTTGACAAAATTTTCTATAGTAATAAAAATTTTGACAAAATTTCTTATAAATTCCAAATTTTCTATAGAAATTTAATTTTCGGAATTATGTTATTCTAAAGAAATGAAATTTTGACAAAACTTTTCTATAACACTAAAATTTTGACAAAATTTTCTATAGTAATAAAAATTTTGACAAAATTTCTTATAAATCCAAATTTTCTATAGAAATTAAATTTTCGGAATTATTCTATAGAAATGAAATTTGGACAAAACTTTTCTATAGCACTAAAGTTTTGACAAAATTTTCTATAGTAGTAAAAATTTTGACAAAATTTCCTAAAAATTCCAAATTTTCTATAGAAATTAAATTTTCGGAATTATGTTATTCTATAGAAATGAAATTTTTGACAAAACTTTTCTATAGCACTAAAATTTTGACAAAATTTTCTATAGTAGTAAAAATTTTGACAAAATTTTTTTCAAAAATTTTAAGTTGCTTGTTAGATTATACTATCAGACTTCATTGTGAGTGAGTTCTCCTTTTTTTGTAGAGGTAGTAACTTTCTCTTGATTTCGAAAGCCAGAATCCTTTAAGCATTTAAAATTCGACACATTTATTATTCAAGGGATATTTATACACCCGAAAAATTGTTGCTAGAAGAAGGTATCCAAATATATAACAAATAATATAATAAAACATTTCTTTCATACTAATCGAAAAAAATGTATCAAAAACTTCAAAATAAGATTTTTTAAATTTGGTAAATTTTTGGTAAAATTTCTTCATATTTTGGTAGAGTATTTTTGGCAACCGTTGTCACATGACGATCTTGCAATGTCGGTTGGTACACATCATCAATGGTTTCCGGAACAACAACTGATTTTGGACGACCTTCACTAAATTCGTCTACACTGAAAAAAAAGCATACTCGGTTCCAAAGATTTTGTCTTTACTTTAAAAAATTTGGTATTGATTCCGAGCCAAAGAAGCGGAGAATACAAGTAAGGATACTTTTAAGACACAATTCTCTTTTAAATTTAGGTTTTGTGTACTTGCTTCTAGGAAGCAAATTTTAATTTTTCGCTTTCTCAGCTTTTTTTCTTCATATGCTATCAAAGTCCTTTAAAAACGACTTAACGGCAACCTTATTTTCAAAATTAGGACTCGACTTCCAGTAGAAATTATGCTATGTTTGAAGTAAAAAACTTCTTTAAAATAAAGTTTTTGAAAACATGTCCTATATTTGAACGATTTTTTGCTTTGTAGTCAAGATGCAAAAAGACAACAAATTTAAAGACAATTTCATTAAATTTAAAGAATTTTTCTGAATTATTAAAGTCAAGTTGACCTTAGCCTATAAATTTTTTCTTTCATGTTAAGATACCCATTTTTAAGTCAAATCACCTAATTATAAGGACAATACGACTTCATTGAAAAGTTTATCGACTTTTGGACAAGGAAAATAACTTTATTTTAGAGAAATGCGTCTTCTATGCTAAGCAAAATTTGTATTCGTATTTTAAAGACATGAAATCTTTGACCTCACGACAATATTTTTTTCAGTGTAGGTGTGAACTGCGACCTCTGTTGAATTCATCATACCATCGAAAAACGTTGGCCCTTCATCATCATTCAAATCATTCTGAGTACATGTGTGGACGGCGGACAACATCATTGCCATCGGGTGAGTTTGAGTTCTGGCGGTCAATCTAAGGTATTAATTTTCATCTCACCTAGTAGTATCATTTTATATTTTTATTATCATTTTCTATTATAATCCGTTTTAATATACTAATATCTAATTATGATAAAAATGAACTTCATATCTACTTACAATGTTAGTCACATACTTTAACAAGTATATACGGCCGTAAGTTCGGCCAGGCCGAAGCTTATGTACCCTCCATCATGGATTGCGTAGAAACTTCTTCTAAACGCTGCCATCCAGAATCGAATTACTTAAGTTGCGGTAACGCTTGCCGATGGCAAGGTATCTTAAAACCTCCTAACACCATCTTCTAAATTGTATGTAAGTCCATACGTGGTATATATTAAATCAAAAAAGATCGATCCAATACGTATATAATTCAGTTTGACAAAGTAGACATAAAATTTTGACAAAATTTTCTACAGAAATAAAATTTTCACAAAATTGTCTATAGAAATAAAAATTTTGACAAAATTTTCTATAGAAAGAAAATTTTGACAAAAATTTCTACAGAAATAAAATTTTAACAAAATTTTCTATAGAAATAAAATTTTGACAATGATGAAAATTTTATTATGAACCGAATAAAATTTTAACAAAATTTTCTCTAGAAATAAAATTTTGACAAAATTTTCTATAGAAATAAAATTGTGGTAGATTGTTTTTGGCTCTAGTGGCAACCATGATTATGAACCGATATGGACCAATTTTTGTACCAATTTTACCAATTGTGGTATGGTTGTTAGCGACCATATACTAACACCACGTTCCTAATTTGAACCGGATCGGATGAATTTTGCTCCTCCAAGACGCTCCGGAGGACAAATTTGGAGAACGTTTTATATGGGGGCTATATATAATTATGGACCGATATGGACCTATTCTGCCACGGTTGTTAAAGATCATATACTAACGCCATGTTCCAAATTACAACCGGATCGGATGAAATTTGCTTCTCTTTGAGGCTCCGCAAGCCAAATCTGGGGATCGGTTTATATGGGGGCTATATATAATTATGGACCGATGTGGACCAATTTTTGCATGGTTGTTAGAGACCATATACCAATATCATGTACCAAATTTCAGGCGGATCGGATGAAACTTGCTTCTCTTTGAGGCTCCGCAACCCAAATCTGGGGATCGGTTTATATGGGCGCTATATATAATTATAGACCGATGTGGACCAATTTTTGCACGGTTGTTAGATACCATATACCAATACCATGTACCAAATTTCAGCCGGATCGGATGCAATTTGCTTCTCTTTGAGGCTTCGCAAGCCAAATCTGGAGATCGGTTTATATGGTGTCTATATATAATTATGGACCAATGTGGACCAATTTTTGCATGGTTGTTAGAGACCATATACCAACATCATGTACCAAATTTCAGCCGGATCGGATGAAATTTGCTTCTCTTTGAGGCTCCGCAAGCCAAATCTGGGGATCGGTTTATATGGGGGCTATATATAATTATGGACCGATGTAGACCAATCTTTGCATGATCTGATTGTTAGAGACCATATACCAACACCTTGTACCAAATTTCAGCCGAATCGGATGAAATATGCTTCTCTTAGAGGCTCCACAAGCCAAATCTGGGGATCGGTTTATATGGGGGCTATATATAATTAAGGACCGATATGGACCAATTTTTGCATGGTTGTTAGAGACCATATACCAACATCATGTACCAAATTTCAGCCGGATCGGATGAAATTTTCTTCTCTTTGAGGCTCCGCAAGCCAAATCTGGGGATCGGTTTATATGGGGGCTATATATAATTATGGACCGATATGAACCAATTTTTGCACGGTTGTTAGAGACCATATACCAACACCATGTACCAAATTTCAGCCGGATCGGATGAAATTTGCTTCCCTTTTAGGCTCCGCAAGCCAAATCTGGGGATCGGTTTATATGGGGGCTATATATAATTATGGACCAATGTGGACCAATTTTTGCATGGTTGTTAGAGACCATATACCAACACCATATACCAAATTCCAGCCGGATCGGATGAAATATGCTTCTGTTAGAGGCTCCACAAGCCAAATCTGAGGGTCCCTTCATATGGGGGCTATACGTAAAAGTGGACCGATATGGCCCATTTTCAATACCATCCGACCTACATTGATAACAACTACTTGTGCCAAGTTTCAAGTCGATAGCTTGTTTCGTTCGGAAGTTAGCGTGATTTCAACAGACGGACGGACGGACGGACGGACGGACGGACGGACATGCTTAGATCGACTCAGAATTTCACCACGACCCAGAATATATATACTTTATGGGGTCTTAGAGCAATATTTCGATGTGTTACAAACGGAATGACAAAGTTAATATACCCCCATCCTATGATGGAGGGTATAAAAAATTTTTAAAATTTTGTTGTATGTGTAATTCCCATATAAATAACATAAATAAATCGAAAAATAGGATTAAGGGATTGTAGCTACCCAGCAAAAAAAATAGTTGGAAGTTCTTCTGAAGGCATGACTTTAAAAGCACATCCAAAAATGTCCTCCCAAGGGTGTTCTTCATTTAAAGATACATCAGAAGTTCTTTTAATTCATTTTTTTATAACGCGAATTTTTCATATTTTAATGCGTAAAAAATATTAAAAACAGAGTAAGAATTTGAAATGGTAAAAATTATTCAAATTTTGTCGACAAAAATGATAAATCCATTTTAGAAAAATTGCAGGTTTTTGAAAATATTTGAGAACAAACGTTTCACACAAGCATTAAAATGCATTAAAAATTATAAAAATAATTTATTTGGCAAAATATCACAATATTTTTTTATTTACATACAAAACACTGAATTCTAATCTCACCTTAAGATGTGATGCGAATTCAGTGCAACGGCTGTTGAAATGGTGTACATCCGTCCATGTTAAATTCATCACTTCTGCGCCAATTTTGCACCACTTACGGATCTAAAAAGAACATTTTCAGTACTTTTTAGGCGACGCTTTTTTGCTGGGTATATTAGAAGATGATGCACAGTGGTGGTGAAAAAATGGTTCAACTTGGGGAATACAATACATTTTGTCTCTTTATAAACTGCTTCATTTGGAATGGCTTGTCATTGGATAAACTTTCGTTCAACTGGTCACTTTCTTTCGACTTCCTGGACCTTTCCAGGTTAGCATTTTTATGCATCGGTGAGCTCTTCCACTTGTTTGAACTTCAAAGCCTTTTTCATCCATTTTTTAACGCGATTCAACACAGTCAGAAAAATGCTATGAGAAATAGAAGATTTACTCAAATTTAAATGCTAGAGGACTCTAACGATAGCTACCTGCTCAAACTATCATGCTTGCATGTAATCGCGGATACTTTAATTCTAAATGTAATATATCAATATGCTAAATATTAAAATGACCTATAAATGGAAAAAACCTGTCATCTGTCAGACGAACAGTTTAGAAATGATAGCAACCTAAAATTAGTTGCAATACACATCAAAAATTTCTATGATCAAAAATTTCTTTCGCATACACATTCGTAGAAAAGGAGAAGGTTTCAAGGATAATTAAATTGCCTATTAGGTAATTCATGCTACTTTGATTTCTCTACGATGTAGTAGATAGATAACCATGACAAAGGTCAGATTTACAATGCCTTTGATCTTTGTCAGTTCCATGAACATTTTCTACAACTAGAGCTGTGGTTTTTCTTTTTTGTGTGTTACTGAAATTTTTAGGTGGTATCCCTTTTCTCTATTCTATGGATTCTCACATTTACATAGCGCGTATACACAAACAAAAAAAAAACACAACAACAAAAGCTTTTGTAACAATCGGGGCATGACGAAATAAAAATTCCAGTGAAAAAAAAGACTTCAACATAAACACAAAGTAAATGACAACAATAACAACAACAACAATTGTACGTGTCCCGTCTTCTTTTATCAAGGGTTCATCTTTAACTTTTGCTAATGTTTTGCCTTCATTAAATTTGTATCCCTTTTTATGGTTTTCTATTAAATTATTGGTTGCGTTAGCAACTAATAAAAATTCAGAACGAATATTTATGTGGCTAATACTATATACCCTTTAGTTAATACAATTTATTGGGACTTACAATCAAGATAGAAAATAAAACTGATCAAAATAACTAATTTGACAATGACCCCAAAATAATAAATGTATAGATGACAATTATCGAAAGATATACATGGTAGTACCAGAAATGTCGCCCAATACCTCACATTTTTCCTTGGCGGATAAAGAAATTAAAAAATAAATTTCAAAAAATAGACAAATTTTTTAAAACAAGTATGTAAAGTCTAAAGTCGGGCGGAGCCGACTATGTTATACCTTGCACCGCTTCACCATCAAATGTGTTGGGTGCTATTTATAAAGGTTTTTGTTCCCATATACATACATATAAATCTGACTCGATCCGGACAAAATTTGTTAGAATTCTACAAAAACTATAGACTTAAAATTAAAGTCGGCTAATACCCTGAGGTGGAATACAATGTTAATAAAAAACAAGTAAGGAAAGTCTAAAGTCGGGCGGGGCCGACTATATTATACCCTGCACCACTTTGTAGATCTAAATTTTCGATCCGTCAAATTTGTTGGGTGCTATATGTAAAGGCTTGTCCCAAATACATACATTTAAATATCACTCGATCTGGACAGAATTTGATAGACTTCTACAAAATCTATTGACTCAAAATTTAAGTCGGCTAATGCACTAGGGTGGAACACAATGTTAGTAAAAAAATATGGGAAACATTTAAATCTGAAGCAATTTTAAGGAAACTTCGCAAAAGTTTATTTATGATTTATCGCTCGACATATATGTATTAGAAGTTTAGGAAAATTAGAGTCATTTTTACAACTTTTCGACTAAGCAGTGGCGATTTTACAAGGAAAATTTTGGTATTTTGACCATTTTTGTCGAAATCAGAAAAACATATATATGGCAGCTATATCTAAATCTTAACCGATTTCAACCAAATTTGGCACGCATAGCTACAATGCTAATGCTATTCCCTGTGCAAAATTTCAACTAAATCGGAGTTAAAACCTGGCCTCTACGGTCATATGAGTGTAAATCGGGCGAAAGCTATATATGGGAGATATATCTAAATCTGAACCGATTTCAACCAAATTTGGCACGCATAGCTACAATGCTAATTCTACTCCCTGTGCAAAATTTCAACTAAATCGGAGCAAAAAATTGGCCTCTGTGGGCAAATGAGTGTAAATCGGGCGAAAGCTATATATGGGAGCTATATCTAAATCTGAACCGATTTGGCTGATATTTTGCAAGTTTTTCGAGACTCATAAAATATTCGGATGTACGGAATTTGAGGAAAATCGGTTGATATACACGCCAATTATGACCAGATCGGTGAAAAATATATATGGCAGCTATATCTAAATCTGAACCGATTTTTTCCAAAATCAATAGGGATCGTCTTTGGGCCGAAACAGGACCCTATACCAAATTTTAGGACAATCGGACTAAAACTGCGAGCTGTACTTTGCACACAAAAATACATCAACAGACAGACAGACGGACATCGCTAAATCGACTCAGAATTTAATTCGAAGACGATCGGTATACTAAACGATGGGTCTCAGACTTTTCCTTCTTGGCGTTACATACAAATGCACAAACTTATTATACCCTGTACCACAGTAGTGGTGAAGGGTATAAATATGGGAAACATTTAAATCTGAAGCAATTTTAAGGAAACTTCGCAAAAGTTTATTTATGATTTATCGCTCGATATATATGTATTAGAAGTATAGGAAAATTAGAGTCATTTTTACAACTTTTTTGTCGAAATCAGAAAAACATATATATGGCATCTATATCTAAATCTTAACCGATTTCAACCAAATTTGGCACGCATAGCTACAATGCTAATGCTACACCCTGTGCAAAATTTCAACTAAATCGGAGTTAAAAATTGGCCTCTGTGGTCATATGAGTGTAAATCGGGCGATAGCTATATATGGGAGCTATATCTAAATCTGAACCGATTTCAACTAAATATGGCACGCATATCTACAATGCTAATTCTACTCCCTGTGCAAAATTTCAATTAAATCGGAGTATAAGGTTGGCCACTGTGGTGATATGAGGGTAAATCGGGCGAACGATATATATGGGAGCTATATCTAAATCTGAACCGATTTCAATAAAATTTGGTACACTTGACTACACTACTAATTGTATTCCTAGTGCAAAACTTCAACCAAATTGGGGTAAAATTCTGGCTTCTGGGACCGTATTAGTCCATATCGGCCAAAAGATATACATATATGGGAGCTATATCTAAATCTGAAACGATTTCAATAAAATTTGGCACACTTGACTATAGTACTAATTGTTCTTCCTGTGCAAAATTTTAAGCAAATTAGGGTAAAATTCTGGCCATATAAGTCCATATCAGGCGAAATATATATATATATGGGAGATATATCTAAATCTGAACCGATTTCTTCCAAAATCAATAGGGTTCTATTCTGAGCCTGTTCCACAGTGTGGCGCAGGGTATAAATATTGGAAAATTTAAATATGAAGCAACTTTTTCGCAAAAGTGTATTTATGATTTATCGGTCGATATACACTCAAAAAAAAATCGCTTTTGTAACATATACCCCAAACACATTTTGCTTCAAGCATATATATTTTCAGGATTGGTCCAAACAAAAAATTGTTTGTATTATTCAAACATATTATGTTTCACCCTAGAGTATACACTGGTAGTAAAAAATTTTAATGAAATTTTCTTTAAGTGGATATATTTTTAAGGCGCCATTTGGTTACTTCCATTATTTTAAGTGCAGCGTACTCTCTAGGTCTCTCTTTCTAAACACATATATGTTTATAGGCTATTTCTAAAGTAATACTTTTAGACTTTTAATGCATTTGAACGCTTGTCTGAAACTTTTGACCTAAAAAATTTCCAATTTTTATAGAATGGATTTAGCATTTTTATCGACTTTGAATAATTTTGAATAATTTGTTTCATTTTATTAATTCTGACACAGTTTTTAGTCTATTTGAAAAAAAAAATAGTTAACATTGCCCATTAAAAATATGAAAAAAGCGAGTTATAACAAAATGTATGAAAAGAACTTCCTGTGTAGTAAAAAACATCTTTGGGAGGATATTTTTGGAAGTGTTTTTAAAGTTGTGCTTTAAAAGAATTTCCAAATGTTTGGCTGGACAATTTCAACCAAATTTTGACATACATATGTACATAGTTACTATGTTAATTCTACTCCCTGTGCAAAATTTAACGTAAATCGGATTACAACTTTAACCTCTGTGGTCATATGAAGGAAAATCGTACGAAAGATATATATGGGGGCTGTATCTAAATCTGAACCGATTTCAATACAATTTACTACATTATATTGTACTCCTAGTGCAAAATTTCAATCAAATTAGGGTAAAACTCTGGCTTCTGGGGCCATATAAGTTCATATCGGACGAAATATATATATATATATATATATATATATATATATATATATATATATATATATATATGGGAGCTATATCTAAATCTGAACCGATTTCTTCCAAAATAAAACTGCGACCTAGACTTTGATCACAAAAATGAGTTCACAGACAGACGGACATGGATAGATCGACTCTGGGGCCGGCCCTGAGCAATATTGCCAAAGACACCATATGTCTATCTCGTCTCCTCCTGGGTGGTGCAAACATATGCGCTAACTTATAATACCCTGTTCCACAGTGTGGCGCGGGGTATAATGATAACAAATGGTGCACAATTGGATAATATCGAGCTTTCCACAGAACGGTCGAGTTTTAAATGAAGCACCGATTTGTGGAAATATCGCCAGACTTGGCTAAATAATATATCACAACTCACAATATACCATATATCTTGGCGAGATCTAACCAATATCCTTCTAAAATCGCCACAATTTCATTAGTTTTAAAGAATTTTTCTGAATTATTAAAGTCAAGTTAACCTTAGCCCAAAAACTTTTTCTTTCATGTTATGATACCCATTTTTAAGTCAAATCACTTAATTATAAGGACAATACGACTTCATTAAAAAGTTTATCGACTTTTGGACAAGGAAAAAAACTTTATATTAGAGAAATGTGTCTTCTATGGTAAGCAAAATTTGCATTTGTATTTTAAATATATGATATCTTTGACCTCACGACAATATTTTTTCAGTGTACAATTGCATTAAAATTGCTCTGGCTTTATATTTCGCATATTTTTATACCCTGCGTCACACTGTGGAACAGGGTATTATGAGTTAGTGCATATGTTTGCAACACCCAGAAGGAGACGAGATAGACATATGGTGTCTTTGGTAATATTGCTCAGGGCCGGCCCCTGAGTCGATATAGCCATGTCCGTCTGTCTGTAAACACATTTTTGTGATCAAAGTCTAGGTCACAATTTAAGCCCAATCGACTTCAAATTTGACACAATTATGTATTATGGGTCAGAATTGAACCCTATTGATTTAGATATTGCTCCCATATATATAGCTTTCTCTCGATATGAACTTATATGGCCCCAGAAGCTAGAAGTTTGCCCTGATTTGCTTTAAATTTTGTAGAGGAAATAGAATTAATATTCTCGATATTCATGCCAATTTTTATTGAAATCGGTTCAGATTTAGATATAGATCCCATATGTATCATTCGTCCAACTTACACTCATATGAACCCAGAGGTCAAATTTGTAATCCGATTTAATTGAAGTTTTGTGCAGAGAGTAGAATTAATATAGCAGCTATGCATGCCTAATTTGGTTGAAATCGGCTCAGATTTAGATCTAGCTCCCATATATATCTTTCGCCCGATATGCACATATGGAGTACAATTAGTAGTGTAGTCAAGTGTGTTAAATTTTATTTAAATGGGTTCAGATTTAGATATAGCTCCCATATCTATCTTTCGCCCGATTTTCCGTCATATGACCACAGAGTTCAAAGTTGTAGTCCAATTGACGTGAAATTTTTTACAGGTAGTAGAATTAAAATACTAAGTATGCATGTCAAATTTGGTTGAAATCGGTTCAGATTTCTATATAGCTTCCACATATATGCTTTTCCGATTTGGGCAAAAATGACCAAAATACCCACATTTTCCTTATAAAATCGCCACTGCTAAGTCGAAAACTTGTAAAAGTGACTCAAATTTTACTTTATTTCTAATACATATCTATCGACCGATAAATCATAAATACACCTCTGCGAAGTTGCGAGAAAATTGGTTCAGATTAAAATGTTTCCCATATTTTTTATATCCTGCGCCACACTGTGGAACAGGGTATTATAAGTTAGTGCATATGTTTGTAACACCCAGAAGGAGACGAGGTAGACATATGGTGTCTTGGGCAATAATGCTCAGGCTGGTTCCCTGAGTCGATATAATCATGTCCGTCTGTCGTCTGTCTGTCCGTCCGTCCGTCCGTCCATCTGTCTGTGAACACACTAAGAGTACAACTAGTAGTGTAGTCAAGCGTACCAAGTTTGATTGAAATCAGTTCAGATTTAGATATAGCTCCCATATATATCGTTCGTCCGATTTAAACTCAAATGACAAAAGTGACAAATATTTTAAACCGATTTACTTGAAATTTTGCACAGGAAGTAGAATTAACATTCCAACTGTCTGTACCAAATTTGATATAGTATTGAAAATGTGGATTTACAAAGTGGTGCAGGGTATAATATACTCTGCCCCGCCCGACTTTAGACTTTCCTTACTTGTTTTTACTAACATTGTGTTTCATTCCAGAGCGTTAGCCAGTTTAAATTTTAATTCTAGAGATTTTGTAGAAGTACAAAAAAATTTCCCAAACCGGTTAAGATATAAATATTTGTATATGGGAATATAAATAATAACTCCCAACAAGTTTGAAGGAGTTGATATGGTAACACAAATTTTGACCTACATAGTGGTGAAGGGTATAATATAGTCGGTCCTGCCCGACTTTAGACTTTACTTGTTTGTTTTTGTTTAAGCATTGTTCTATATTTTTGCCAAGCTTGACATATCTTTGTTGCATTTTTATTTTTTTATAAATAATCCTTCCTAATATTTCGTCATTTTCGTTGAATTGCTTCCACAGAGGTACTTGATCTATAAACATTTGTTGATATTAATTAATTAATTAAATAAACTTATACGACTTTGGCAATAAATAATACCTTAAAAATCGATAAATCTAATACTAAATGCTGTTTTTTCACAATCTAATTTTTTATGTGATCTAAAAAATCTCCTACCAACCTATAAAGCTGTGGTTCTGAACAAGGATATATTTGTAAAGACACACATTACAATGTCCAGAAATTAGTGATCTGTCGGTGGCGGTGATATCCTCCAGGCACGGGCCCAGTTCGTGATTGTTATATCCTTAAAACAGCAGGTCACATTGATTTGCTTTCATAAAACAAATTTGCTATTTTTATGCGCCTATTCTAGGTTAAAAAGATACATCGTAGGTTAAAAAGGAATTTTATGATTGTCTCTCAATGCAATTTAATAAATTTTTTTATACGTATAGAGACCATAATGTATTGACTTAAAACATCTCAATCCATCCCGAAAGGGAAATAAATTTCTGATTTGCTACACGCTCTTTCCACATCGTTGATTTTTACCACCCACAATGGGCCAATAAAGCCATTTTCAATTAACAATATGTATTCGACATTTATTTTGAGTGTATTTTTGTCGTAAAGTTTGTCGATATTTCATTCGAATACTTTAAATTCATGTCAGTTCTCAGAACCACCTCCAATGACCATGGAGGACATGGCTTAAGCAAAATATACTTTTTATGTACTTTTCCTACCATAAAAAAAATATATAACCTCGTGCAAGGTAGCTAGGATGAATATGCAAAACGGACGTTAAAGTAATGGATTTAAATGTAATTTTTTATGGATTTATAGGAAACACCTAAATGTATAGCCGTATAACTCCATGGCTTTTGCAGGCAAATGCTATTTGGAGTGGTTAAAATATATGGTGTTTTTACTGGATAAAAGCCCCATTGTCACGTTTCGAAATAGATTTGACTGAGAAAAAAAATCAATTCTAATAAAAATATTAAATTCTCAAATAATCTGCACTGAAAAAAATGTTACCACGTTCTTTATGATGATTGTTTGGTTTTAATTTCAAGTCAAAAAGCGAGCAATTGCTCTAAGGATACTTTTAGGATGCATTTACTTTTGCGTTTAAGTTTTGCGAGCATGATGTTATGAATCAAATCATGGTTCATTCATTTTTTTTCTAATACAAAGCATACAAATAATATAAATCATCACGTCAACACTTGTGGAATTCTATAGATATACAATAAAATGAACTGTCAGTAGAATATCTCTGGCAGCTGTCGATTGAACGGTTTATAAATGATTGCACCCAGAATATGATTGCAATACATTCCAGACACCCTGTTTAAGATATCAGTATCTATATATATATATAAAATTCAAAGTATGTTTGTTTGTATGTTCCGGGTAAGATCGGAAACGGCTGAACCGATTTACTTGAAACTTTCAGAGATCGTAGGGGCCGCTCATGTGTTGAAAATAGGGTACCTCATTATACCCTTCACCACTACTGTGGTACAGGGTATAATAAGTTTGTGCATTTGTATGTAACGCCAAGAAGGAGTAATCATAGACCAACCTTGTAGTATACGGATCGGCTTAGAATTAAATTCTGAGTCGATTTAGCGATGTCCGTCTGTCTGTCTGTCTGTCTGTTGATGTATTTTTGTGTGCAAAAATACATCAAATACCGATTGTCCTAAAATTTGGTATAGGGTCCTGTTTCGGCTCAAAGACGATCCCTATTGATTTTGGAAAAAATCGGTTCAGATTTAGATATAGCTGCCATATATATTTTTCACCGATCTGGTCATAATTGGCGTGCATATCAACCGATCTTCCTCAAATTCCGTACATCCGAATATTTTACGAGTCTCGAAAAACTTGCAAAATATCAGCAAAATCGGTTCAGATATAGCTCCCATATGTAGCTTTCGCCCGATTTACACTCATTTGTCCACAGAGGCCAATTTTTTTGCTCCGATTTAGTTGAAATTTTGCATAGGGAGTAGAATTAGCGTTGTAACTATGCGTGCCAAATTTGCTTGAAATCGGTTCAGATTTGGATATATCTCCCATATAAAGCTTTCGCCCGATTTACACTCATATTACCACAGAGGCCAATTTTTAACTCCGATTTAGTTGAAATTTTTCACAGGGAGTAGAATTAGCATTGTAGCTATGCGTGCCAAATTTGGTTGAAATCGGTTCAGATTTAGATATAGCTCCCATATATATGTTTTTCTGATTTCGACAAAAATGGTCAAAATACCAAAATTTTCCTTGAAAAATCGCCACTGCTTAGTCGCAAAGTTGTACAAATGACTCTAATTTTCCTAAACTTCTAATACATATATATCGAGCGATAAATAATAAATAAACTTTTTCGAAGTTTCCTTAAAATTGCTTCAGATTTAAACGTTTCCCAAATTTTTTTACTAACATTGTGTTCCACCCTAGTGCATTAGCCGACTTAAATTTTGAGTCTATAGATTTTGTAGAAGTCTATCAAATTCTTCCAGATCGAGTGATATTTAAATGTATGTATTTGGGACAAACCTTTATATATATATAACCCCCAACACATTTGACGGATGTGATATGGTATCGAAAATTTAGATCTACAAAGTGGTGCAGGGTATAATATAGTCGGCCCCGCCCGACTTTAGACTTTCCTAACTGGTTTTTTTTATACCTGTCCGAATTTTTGATAATTGGACCAAAGTTGACAGATTTCCTTGAATTTTTCATTGAAGGTTGGGGTTGGCATCTAGACAAAGATCCGCTACTTTATTTTTCGATATTTGGTCGCGGAGGGGGGCTTCCCTTCGTTCGACTTTCTGTTTAAAGTACAGTGAAAAAACTAAAATTCTTTAATTTACTTGAGGTTTGTAGAGAACATGCGGTGAGTTTATGAAATTAGTATAGGGTATGCATGATGTGTTCATATTGGGACAGGGAAGGGGACCTCCCCCTTACCCAATTTTTGAAAATTGGAACAAAATTATCCGATTTGCTTGAAATTTTCAGGGTAGGTTAAAGGGGGCGTCTAGACAAATAACGACTACATTATTTGTCGATATTTAGTCGGGGAATGGGACCTCCCCTTTGCACGACTTTTTTCTAAAGTAAAGTGAAAATAAAACAATGATATACGGCCGTAAGTTCGGCCAGGCCGAAGCTTATGTACCCTCCACCATGGATTTCGTAGAAACTTCTTCTAAACACTGCCATTCACAATCGAATTACTTGGGTTGCGATAACTCTTGTCGATGGCAAGGTATCTTCGAACTTCCTAACACCGTCTTCTAAATTGTAAGTACCCAGCAAAAAATGCGTCGCCGAAAAAGTAATGAACATGTTCTTTTTGGATCCGGAAGTGGTGCAAAATTAACGCAAAAGCGATGAATTTAACATGGGCTTGTCATAGGACGGAAGTCCTCCATTTCAATGGCCGTTGCACTGAATTTGAATCATTTCTTTAGATGTGATCCCAATTCAATGTTTTGGATGTAAATTAAAAAATTCTGTGATATTTTGTCAAATAAATAATTTTTATCATTTTTCATAATTTTTAACCCTGCTGTTAGGTTAGAAAAAACTTACGAATCCCAGGTTAAGGGACCATTTGGTCCATACTATAATATTCATGGCAAATAATCATATAATAATCATAATATTCATGCCAAATATATGACAAAACGATCTAGATTACCTCAACAAGGATTCTCAGCCCAGTTATTGTCAAATATACGTATAACATGCACAGCTTCAGAGGCTTCCAAAAATAATGCAACTTCCCATTCTGGTACTGGGAAGCGTGGAAATTGTGCTTGCTGCAAATCAAAGTGTGACGTAAAATGCTCCATTTGCGGCAAATTTATTTGCAAAACTAACCGAAAAACGTTGTGCATTACTTGTAATGAAAAATATGTACAAATAAAAAAATAAATTATAAAGTTTTAAAAAAATATCAATAAAAACTACTATGGACCAAATGGTAAACTAACCTATGATTCGCGATTTTGTGTTTTTCTCAGTATTGGGTAAAGTGAAAAATTTTTTTGTATATACTATTGTTGTATAAAATGAACCCATTAGCAAAAATTTTTGTCAATATATACCACCGATTCAAAGTTACAAAGGAAAAAAGAAAAAAAAATGGACCAAATGGGCCTGACCTAACAGCAGGGTTAACATGGGTTTGTCATAGGACGGAAGCCCATTTCAACGGCCGTTGCATTGAATTTGCATCACTTCTTTAGGTGAGATCCCAATTCAATGTTTTGGATGTAAATTAAGAAATTCTGTGATATTTTGTCAAATAAATAATTTTTATAATTTTTTATAATTTTTAATTGATTCTAACGCTTGTCGGAAACGTTTGGTATTTTCAAAAATTCACAATTTTTTTCAGATTGGATTTAGCATTTTTTTCTAAAAAATGTAAATGATTTGTACCATTTTATGAATTCTTACTCTGTTTTTAACCTATTTTAAACAAAAAAGTTAAAATTACCCATTAAAAGTATGAAAAAACCAAGTTATAAAAAATTTTATTAAAATAACTTCCTCCGTAGTTAAAATAAATAACATAATTGGGAGTACATCTTATGGAAGTGCTTTTCAAGTTGTGCCTTTGGAAGAACTTACAAATTTTTTTGCTGGGTACATATATAATTCAGTTTGACACAATTTTGTACAGAAATAAAATTTTTACAAAATTTTGTATAGAAATAAAATTTTTACAAAATTTTCTATAGAAATAAAATTTTGACAAACTTCACTATAGAAATGAAATTTTGACAAAATTTTCTATAGAAATAAAATTTTGACAAAATTGTCTATAGAAATAAAGTTTTGACAAAATTTTCTATAGAAATAAAATTTTGGTAGATTATTTTTCACTCAAGTGGCAACCTTGATTATGAACCGATATGGACCAATTTTTGTGTGATTAGGGATCGGCTATATATAACTATAGACCGATATGGACCAATTTTGGTATGGTTGTTAGCGGCCACATACCATATATTAACACCATGTTCCAAATTTCAACTGGATCGGATGAAATTTGCTTCTCTTAGAGGCTCCGCTAGCCAAATCTGGGGATAGGTTTGTATGGGGGCTATATATAATTATGAACCGATGTGAACAAATTTTTGCATGGTTGTTAAAGACCATATACCAACATCATGTACCAAATTTCAACCGGATTGGATGAAATTTGCTTCTCTTAGACGCTCCGCAAACCAAATCTGTGGATCGGTTTAACAGGTTGGTTGATAAGTCTCCGGTCTGACACATAGATGGCGTCGCTTGTATTAAATGCATATTATTTTGATATAGTACCAACCTTCAAATGATTCGTGTCAAAATTTGACGTCTGTAAGTCAATTAGTTTGTGAGCGTCTTTTGTGAAGCAACTTTTGTTATTGTGAAAAAATGAAAAAAAAAAGAATTTCGTGTTTTAATAAAGTACTGTTTTCTGAAGGGAAAAAATACGGTGGAAGCAAAAACTTGGCTTGATAATGAGTTTCCGGACTCTGCCCCAGGGAAATCAACAATAATTGATTGGTATGCAAAATTCCCAAAACCCAGTGGACGCCCGAAAGAGGTGGTTACCGACGAAAACATCAAAAAAATCCACAAAATGATTTTGAATGACCCTAAAATGAAGTTGATCGACATAGCATAGGCCTTAAAGATATCAAAGGAACGTGTTGGTCATATCATGGGTGCCGCGCGAGCTCACATTTGACCAACAACAACAACGTGTTGATGATTCTGAACGGTGTTTGCAGCTGTTAACTCGTAATACACCCGAGTTTTTCCGTCGATATGTGACAATGGATGAAACATGGCTCCATCAACACACTCCTGAGTCCAATCGACAGTAGGCAAAGTGGATAGCGACCGGTGAACCCTCTCCGAAGCGTGGAAAGACTCAAAAGTTCGCTGGCAAAGTAATGGCCTCTGTTTTTTTGGCATGCGTATGGAATAATTTTTATCGATTATCTTGAGAAGGGAAAAACCATCAACAGTGACTATTATATGGCGTTATTAGAGCGTTTGAAGGTCGAAATCGCGGCAACACGGCCCCGTATGAAGAAGAAAAAAGTTTTGTTCCACCAAGACAACGCACCGTGCCACAAGTCGTTGAGAACGATGGCAAAAATGTATAAATTGGGCTTCGAGTTGCTTCCCCACCCACCGAATTCTCCAGAGCTGGCCCCCGGCGAATTT
The DNA here is from genome assembly GCF_050003625.1 of Haematobia irritans. Taxonomy (NCBI): domain Eukaryota; kingdom Metazoa; phylum Arthropoda; class Insecta; order Diptera; family Muscidae; genus Haematobia; species Haematobia irritans. Next base: position 142,295,167 of record NC_134399.1, read on the forward strand.
TTCTTGTTCTCAGACCTCAAAAGGATGCTCGCAGGGAAAAAATTTGGCTGCAATGAAGAGGTGATCGCCGAAACTGAGGCCTATTTTGAGGCAAAACCGAAGGAGTACTACCAAAATGGTATCAAAAAATTGGAAGGTCGTTATAATCATTGTATCGCTCTTGAAGGGAACTATGTTGAATAATTAAAACGAATTTTGACAAAAAATGTGTTTTTCTTTGTTAGACCGGGTACTTGTCATTATATATGGGGCTATATATAATTATGGCCAACCCCTGCCTTCTTTTTGAAAATTGGGTTTATAGTTTGCTTGACATATCAAGATACGCTACATTACTTTTCGATATTTGCTCGGGGACCTCCTCTAAAAATGAAAAAACTAAAATTCTCCAGATTTCTTGAAATTTGCAAAGGCCGTGGGGGGGGGGGGGTTATGGAATCAATATGGTGTACCTGTTGTTTGTTTGGAAGGGGAGGTACCTGCACGGGGGAGGTGCATCATTTTCCGGTCTATGTTCGGGAAATGCAAGTTCCCCATATCGACATTTTAACAAATGTAAGGTGTACCTGTTATTTGTTTGGACTAGGAGGTACCTGCTCCTTATCCTACACTTGAAGGACAGTTTCTAGATTTTCTTAAAATTTCCAGGAAAGGTTAAGGTTGCTATCTACTTTGGTGTTTGTCGATATATTATCCGGGAAAGTAACGCCCTTTAAAAACTAGGGCAAAATTTATCTTCTCCGGTCTATTTGAAATGTGCAGTGAACGTGGGAGGAGGTGATTAGATTAATACAGGTTACACGATTTTTCGATATCTGGTTGGGAATTTAAAGGGACCGTTGTTTGTGAAATTAATATAGGGTACGTGCATTTCCGATATCATGTCAGGGTGGAGCGAAGGTGGGGGAGGGTTCCCTTTTGTCCGATTTTTTGAAAATTGAAAATAGAGGGCTATCCGTAAATGTACCGTAAGTACATAATTTTATAATTTTTGCACAGGTTTCTGTCAGACTTTTTTTAGTAAACAACTTAAATGTACATGAAATTGGCACGAAACAGGTGCCTCATTTTCCGTGTCTACATTTTAACAAATGTTAATGTGGTAAATTTTTTATTTATTTTTTGCCCTTTCAGATTTATTGGGCGGGAAACAGTGATTCTTTGAAATATGGGGGTCGCTTATATGGGGGCTACAATTATGAACTTGATATGGTCCAAATTTTGTGTGATTGGGATCGATTTATCTGAGGGCTATATATAACTATAGACCGATATGGACCTAGTTAGGCAACTGACTCGGATGAAATTTGCTCCTCCCAGAGGCTCCAAAACCAAATCTCGGAATCGGTTTATATGGGGGCTATATATGATTATGGACTGATACGGACCACTTTTGGCATGGTTGTTAAATATCATATACAACCACCACGTACCAAATTTCAACCAGATCGGCACCGGAGGTCAAATCTGGGGATCGGTTTATATGAGGGCTTTATATAATTGTGGACTGATATGAACCAATTCCTGCATGGTTGTTGGTTACCATATACTAATATCACGTACCAAATTTCAACCGAATCGGACGAAATTTTCTTCTCTTAGAGGCTCCGCAAGCCAAATCTGGGGATCGGTTTATATGGGGGCTATATATAATTATGGACCGATATGGACCAATTTTTGCATGGTCATTAGAGACCATATACTTACATCATGTACCAAATTTCAGCCGGATCAGATGAAATTTGCTTCTCTTAGAGGCTCCGCAAACCAAATCGGGGGATCGGTTTATATGGGGGCTATATATAATTATTGACCGAAGTGGACCAATTTTTTGCATGGTTGTTAGAGACCATATACTTACACCACATACCAAATTTCAGCCGGATCGGATAAAATTTGCTTTTCTTAGAGGCTCCACAAGCCAAATCTGGGGATCGGTTTATAAGGGGGCTATATATAATTATGGACCGATATGGACCTTTTTTTTGCATGGTCATTAGAGACCACATACTTACACCATGTACCAAATTTCAGCCGGATCGGATGGAATTTGCTTCTCTTAGAGGCTCCGCAAGACAAATCGGGGGATCGGTTTATATGGGGGCTATATACAATTATTGACCGATGTGGACCAATTTTTGCATGGTTGTTAGAGACCATATACTAACACCATGTACCAAATTTCAGCCGGATCGGATGAAATTTGCTTCTCTTGGAGGATTCGCAAGCCAAATTTGGGGGTCCGTTTATATGGGGGCTATACGTAAAAGTGGAGCGATATGGCCCATTTGCAAACCATCCGACCTACATCAATAGCAACTACTCGTGCCAAGCTTCAAGTCGATAGCTTGTTTCGATCGGAAGTTAGCGTAACGGACCGACGAACGGACGGACGGACATGCTTAGATCGACTCAGAATTTCACCACGACCCTGAATATATATACTTTATGGGGTCTTAGAGCAATATTTCGATGTATTACAAACGGAATGACAAAGTTAATATACCCCCATCCTATGGTGGAGGGTATAAAAATTGGTAGAAAGGGAACACCCTCTTCCCGACGTTTGTTAAGACGGACCGTTTTACATCTGCATAAGCAAAAAAACAAATTGTTCGATTTGTTTGAAAGAATTCAACTTTTTTCGAATTTGTTTCCAGCTTGAAGAATTTGGCTGACTAAGTTAACGCAAAATGTTCCTACAAATATTCGTCGAAAGGCGCAGCGAAGCGGGTCGGGTTACGCTAGTTTAATATATCTATCATACAAACGATTTTACGAATTTTTCAATATGGGCAATAAAATATATATTCTGCCCTATAGAGAGATGTAGTTTATATTAATTTTGAATTCCAAAAATTATGCAAAGCTTTTGTAAAGAATAAATTGTAAGCCACCATAACTAAGAAAATGTCCAGTTCGTGATTACAACGCAACACCATCAAAACTGTATCAGGTGCCTTTCACATTTACGACCTTTGAGCATGACTAAAATATCCAAATTTGCTGACCATTCGAATAGCTGGCTGTTGGCCTATATAAGAATGGCCAAGTGCTAATGTCGCAGGTGTTTAGGGATAAATAACGTCTCATTACAAATTGCAAACAAGTCTTAACAAACGCCCACCCACTGATACAAACCTGAATTCTAACAATACCGACCATAATCAGATGATGGTCATAATAAAGGTATTGTGTCGCTGAGAAGGCTAAAAAGAGAAGCAAATAAAAAACAACACCAAAAACAACAATCAGTTTCGACAAAAGATAAAGAACAATGAAAAGCAACATCCCTTTTTATTGGACACATAGAAGCAGCAGTAGACAGGCTTCGAATACATGATATTGTGATTATTTTGATACCAACAAGAATCGAATGGAAATCAAATCAATGTTCAATAGATATAATCTTGTATTTTATTGTATCATGGTATACTTAAAAAGCTTCCATTCAAGTTCAAGTTCAAGGCCGTTTATTATGGGGGATGATTATTCGATACATACGTATAACATTATCTATAAATATAAAGGTATTTTGGTGTAAATTACATTATTGCATGAAATCCTATTAGACGGTGGCATTGTCTCTTAGAGTGGGAGTCGCCAAAATCGTATTTATGGACAAAGTTAAAGTCCAAACAATCTTAAATAGCCATCACAATGGAAGACATACTAGAATTTTCTTTGAAAACATCTCCCCCAAATCTTTTGTCACACATGGCCTCTGTAACATATACTCCCAAACATATTCTGCTTGAAGCATATATATTTTCAGAATGTGTTCAAACAAAAAATTGTTTGCTTGTAGCAAAATGTCTTATGGTGATTTCGTTTGGGAAAAAAGTATGCATACAAATGGTACAACATTTTATGGTGTTACCACAGTGTTGCCGAGACCCCTTGCAATGACAACACCGTTTGCGTTTGAAAACGAACAAAAAAGGTGCAACATTGATATCAAATCAAAACAAAAGAAACTTTGCGGAAATATTCCGATTATTATTAACAATTATTATTGGAATCTCGACTAACACGCAAATTTTTCTTGAACTAAGGGAAATTGTTAAAACTTTTGATTCTATATTTTTTTAATGATCTTACTTCTACTTCAGAGTACAAATTACATCCTCCGTTGGTCATCTCGTCCAAGCAATGATATTGTAACTTCTTCCTCGTCGTCAGAAGAACTACTTCAATGGTGTTGGCAAAAAAAAAATGCATGTGCTTTTTACATTTTGCTATTATATTAAAAATATTTAATATCGAATTTTGTTGTCGCGGCACTAAATAATTGATATGCTTCTTCTTTGTAAATTAATCAGCTGCGTTGAAGAAATTGAAAAGCAACCACAATACACGCGTCACACACTTTCTTTAGTATTTGCAACAACGCTATTATTTAGGTCGAAGAATAAAAGCGTCTTCAACATCTGATTGAAAGTGTAACCCTCCGCACCGTAGACCAGCTACGATGTAAAATGGGTTACACTTTTGCTCTTGCGATGGGTAACACTCCGTCAATCGAACGTGCACATTTTGGGTAGGCTGCACCGAATTTTCCAATCGAACAAAAATTTTCGATTTATGGGGGTAAGGTGTAAAATATGCAACATATTATTTACCAATCGAAATCACCATTAAATAAAAATGTTTTGGAATACAAATAAAATAACAATTTATTTGAATATTACCGTAATACCCCAAAGAAAATCAGTCGATAAGCAATCATATACGTCTACTACGCAACCTAAATTTTTATTTTTTGAAATTAATCTTAGGTCCATAATTTTATATAGCCCCCATATAAACCGATCCCCCGATTTTTCTTTCGAAGCCTCTAAGAGAAGCAAATTTTATCCGATCTAGCAGACCGTGTTAGTACATGGTCTCTTAACCCTATGCAAATTTGGTCCACATCGGTCCATAATTATATATAGCCCCCATATGAACCGATCCCCAGATTTGGCTTGCGGAGCCTCTAAGAGAAGCAAATTTCATCCGATCCGGTTGAAATTTGGTACATGGTGTTAGTCTATGGTCTCTAATGGCCATGCTAAAATTGGTCCATAATTAATATATATATATATAGCACCCATATAAACCGATCCCCAGATTTGACCTCCGGGGCCCTTTGGAAGAGCAAAATTCATCCGATTCGGTTGAAATTTGGCACATGGTGTTAGTCTCTAACAACTATGCAAAAATTGGTCCACATCCGTCAATAATTATATATAACCCCCATATAAACCGATCCCCAGATTTGGCTTGCGGAGCCTCTAAGAGAAGAACATTTCGTCCGATCGGGCTGAAATTTAGTACATGGTGTTGGTATATGGTCTCTAACAACTATGCAAAAATTGGTCCACATCGGTCGATAATTATATATAGCCCCCATATAAACCGATCCCCAGATTTGGCTTGCGGAGCCTCTAAGAGCAGCAAATTTCATCCGATCCGGCTGAAATTTGGTACATGGTGTTAGTGTATTGTCTCTAATGGCCATGCAAAAATTGGTCGAAATCGGTGCATAATTATATATAGCCCCCATATAAATCGATCCCCAGATTTGACCTCCGGAGTAGAGGTGTGCACGTGACACGAAATTGTCGTGACTCACGAAAATTTTCGTGACTCACGCGTGAGTCGTGAGTCACGCTCATGGCAACGGCGTGAGTGTGCGTGAGCGTGATTAGCATACCAAAATGTCGTGCGTGAGCGTGAGTCACGAAAATATTATCTTCGTGAGTGTGCGTGAGTAAAGATTTACGCTCACGAAAATAATCCCGCTTACCGACATAAAACGCTTAAGACTTAAATTCATTTACAATTTTAGTGACACCCGGGATGTTAAGAGTGTAATAACGCTCTCGATTTTAATAATGCTCATATTTTCAGACACGTCGATAAGGTAAATTACTCAAAAAAATTGTTCGTGAGTCACGACATTTTTCGTGAGTCACGATATTTTTCGTAAGTCACGGTATTTTCGTGAGTCACGACATTTTCGTGCGTGAGTGTGCGTGAGTACACATTTTCTTTTCGTGAGTGTGCGTGAGCGTGAGTCCTACCAAACCATATCGTGCGTGAGTGCGCGTGAGTAAGATTTTTCCATCTTGAGTGTGCGTGAGCGTGAGTAAAATACTACTCACGTGCACACCTCTACTCCGGAGCACCTTGGAAAAGCAAAATTTATTCGATTCGGTTTAAATTTGGTACGTGATGTTAGTATATGGTATCCAACAACCATGCAGGAATTGGTTCATATCAGTCCATAATTATATATAGTGCCCATATAAACCGATCCCCAGATTTGACCTCCGGTGCCTTTTGGAGAAGCAAAATTCATCCGATCTGGTTGAAATTTGGTACGCGGTGGTAGTATATGATATTTAACAACCATGCCAAAAGTGGTCCATAATCAAATATAGCCCCCATATAAACCGATCCCGAGATTTGGTTTTGGAGCCTCTTGGAGGAGCAAATTTCATGCGAGTCAGTTGAGATTTGGTACATTGTGCTAGTATATGGCCGTTAACAACCATGCCTAATTAGGTCCATATCGGTCTATAGTTATATATAGCCCTCAGATAAATCGATCCCCAATCACACAAAAATTGGTCCATATCAAGTTCATAATTGTATATATCATCCATATAAGCGACCCCCATATTTCAATTCTGGCTCCCTACGTACCGTACAAAAGTCCATATCGATTCGTAATTATTTGTAGACTTACCTACACATACCTTTTTTGTCTAATATATACCACGTATGGACTAACTCACAATTTAGAAAACGATTTAAGATACCACAACCCAAGTAATTCGATTGTGGATGACAGTCTTTCGTAGAAGTTTCTACGCAATCCATGGTGGAGGGTACATAAGATTTGGCCTGGTCGAACATACGGCCGTTTATACTTGTTATATTTTCTCTCTCTCTCTCTCTCTCTCTCTCTTTGAACTTCAAAACAATGTGCCAAAAATGTGAGTTTCAAACATATACTTTTTATGCCCATACATATGAAAAGTAGTCTTTTTTGAGCGTGTACTTTTCAGCACATTGTGGTACCGGGGCCGACTATATTATACCCTGCACCACTTTGTAGATCCACAGTTTTGATACCATATCAAATCCGTCAGATGTGTTAGGTGCTATTTAAATCTGAAGCAATTTTTAAGCAACTTTGCAAAAGTGTATTTATGATGTATCAGTCGATAGCTATGGGCCATATAAGTCTATATAGGGCGAAAGATAAATATGGAAGCTATATCAATTATCTGAACCGATTTCAAATTAAACACACTGGACAACACTACTAATTGTACACCTTATGCAAAATTTCAAGCAAATCAGGGTAAAATTCTGGCTTCTGGGGCCATATAACTTCATATCGGGCGATAGATATATATGAGACCTATATCGAAATCTCAACCGATTTCAACCAAATTCGGCACACATTACGAAATTTAAAGTAAATCAGGCTGAAATTTTGGCTTCTGGGACCATATGAGGCATATCGGACGAAAGATATATATGGGAGCTATATCTAAATCTGAACCGATTTAAATAAAATCAATAGGATTTTATTCTGATCCAAAGCACGTACTTGTGCCACACTTGAAGTCGATTGGACCAAAATTTCGAACTAGACTTTCATTACAAAAATGTGTTCACAGACAGACGGAAATCACTACATCGACTCAGGGGCCGGCCCTGAGCAATATTGCCAAAGACACCATATGTCTATCTCGTCTCCTGCTGGGTGTTGCAAACATATGCACTAATTTATAATACCCTGTTCCACAATGTGGCGCAGGATATAAAAACATTTTTCGGGGACACAATTTTTTTTTTCTGGAATGCCACATGAGACCAATAATTAGTCGTGCTTTTGATCGGATTGATATAAACATTAAATTTGGTGGTAGGTAAGTCTATACTTTGTATTAATGCAATATGACTGTAAAAAATAATTACTTTGAAATGATACAAAAAGCCTTTGATTTTTTCGTATGTCTTTAAACTTGAATTCTCTTTTTAACTTACCTTATAATAATTAAAAAAAAATTTTCAGAATTTCTCGATTTTTTAATACCAGTGACTTATAGTCAGGAGGTCCCTTGTCATTGAACTTAACATGGAATCGGGCAGCACTCAGTGATAAGAGAGAAGCTCAGCAATGTGGTATCACAATGGACTGAATAGTCTAAGTGAGCCTGATACATCGGGCTGCCACCTAACCTATCCTAACCTATAGTCACTGCATGGTACTTAACGTTACACATGTAGATTGGTACGAATATGGTTAATTAACAATAGAATAATGAAAATTCTATACTCAATTAAATGCATTTCCAATTAAAAAATATCATAATAGACTTAATTAACTCGATATATGAAAACAAATCATTTTACAATCAATATCTGTTTACCTTCAATTTATCATTGGAATTATTTGGTAAATGAGTGATAAGAGTATTTCGTTAATGACAGACTATGAGAACATCAGTAATTTCGCACCAACAAATGATGGGAAAAACATATAAACACTTGAGTACCAACAACAACGAACAAACGGTATTAATTATTTCAATTTAAATTCGAATAACAGTAGTGAACAGCAATGCTATAATATATAATCCTTTGTAATTAAATATTCGCCACCGGATGTTGTGCAAATGCCATCAAGTACACCAAGTACACGCAACAAAAACATAATGAGAATAAGCAAACTCTAAAACTAAAAGGGACTTAGCTGTGTACTAAAACTGGTCCTCTTCATGAGATTAATGTCGAAATAACAAGTACACATAAAAAAAAAAAAAAACAAGTATATACGCCCGTAAGTTCGGCCAGGCCGAATCTTAAATACCCGCCACCATGAATCAAATATTAGGGTTTCCTTTGAATTTCAGGGGGGTTTGAGGACAAATAAAGCAGAACAGTGCAACCTGTACACTTCCCGAAGATAAATTTAAAGATTTTACCTATGAAGACTATATCAGATTCTGCATTTGTAAGAACCATTTTTGTTCGAGTTTTAGAGGAATCATTAACATCTCTTGTAAGTGTGCAAGAAAATTATACAATAACGTTTTGATTTCAAATCTTAAATCTGTAGATTTTCACCTGAGAAGTAAAATCTGGAAGTTTTACATTGAGTTTCAAGCAATTTTCATGATCGGTGCGTCTTCTATACCCCCAAGAAGTGAAATTTCAGGCAAATCGGATAAAAACTACGGTTTCTAGAAACCCAAGGAGTTAAATCGGGAAATCGTTTTTATGGGGGCTATACTAAAACATGGACCGATACTCACCGTTTTCGGCACACCTTTTTATGGTCCTAAAATAATTCTAGATTTCGAATTTCATGCAAATTGGATAAAAACTACGGTTTCTAGAATCTCAAACAATAAAATCATTTCTTACACACCTATTTATAGTCCTAAACGACCTCCAGCAACCACGGTTTCTACAAACCCAAAAAGTAAAATCAGGGCTATACTAAAACATTGACCGATACTCACGATTTTCGGCGTATCTCTTTATGTTCCAAAAATAATTCTAGATTTCGAATTTCATGCAAACTGGATAAAAACTACGGTTTTTATAACCCCAAGAAATAAACTCCGGAGATCGGATAAAAACTACAAATTGGATAAAAACTACAGTTTCTATATGTCCAAGAAGTAAAATCGGGAGATTGGTCTATATGGGGGATATACCAAAACATGGATCGATACTCACCATTTTCAGCACACCTCTTTACGGTTCAAAAATACCTCCAGATTTCCAATTTAAGGCAAATTGGATAACAACTTCGGATTCTAGAAGCCCGAGAAGTAAAATCGGGAAATCGGTCTGTATGGGGGCTATACCAAAACATGGACCGATACTCACCGTTTTCGGCACGCCTATTTATGGTCCTAAAATACCTCTAGATTTCCAATTTCAGGCAAATTGGATAAAAGCTACGGTTTCAATAAGCCCAATACCCCAAATCGGGAGGTCGGTTTATATGGGGACCATACCAAAACATGGACCGATGATCACCATTTTTGGCATACCTCTTTATGGTTCCAAATACCTCTAGATTTCCAATTTCTTGTAAATTGAATAAAAACTGCGGATTCTAGAAGTCCAAGAATTAACATCGGGAGATCGGTCTATATGGGGGCTATACCAAAACATGAACCGATACTCTCCATTTTTGGCAAACCTCTTTATGGCCATAAAATACCTCTAGATTTCAAATTTCAGACAAATTAGATAAAACTAAGATTTCTATAAGCCCAAGACCCCAAATAAGGAGTTCGGTTTATATGGGGACTATATCAAAACCTAGACCGATAATAGCCCATTTTCGAACTTGACCTGCCTGCAGACAAAAGACGAGCTTGTGCAAAATTTCAGCATGATTGATTCATTATTGAAGACTGAAGCGCGATTACAACAGACAGACAGCCAGACAGACAGACAGACGGACATGGTTATATCGTCTTAGAATTTCTCCCTGATCAAGAATATATATACTTTATATAGTCGGAAATCGATATTTCGATGTGTTACAAACGGAATGACAAACTCATTATATCCCGTCACCATTACACGCAAAGAAAAAACACGTTTAGAAAACGTTTACCGAAAACGTTTTTCTTTTGTTAGAGTTTTTGTTACAAAGTGTTAATTTTTTTAATAAAAAAAGTTATTTTTGAACCAACAACACAGTCCATTTCGTTTATATCAAACAATGTTCTTTTCTGACTTTAGGTTTTTAATAAGACACATTTTACAGTCCAAAATTTAATATACTACAATGTAATGTTGAACATTTTTTCGGAATCTTCCTAACATATCTGGAATATATGTAAAAAAAAAAAACAACAAAAAAATTTGGTCGAAGCAGGGATCGAACCCACGACCCTTGACATGCAAGTCAGACGTAGCAACCACTGCTCCATGGTGCCCAACTAAATGTATTTTTCTGTGAAATAAACTTTGTTTAATCGGCTTGTGGGCGCCGCAAGCTATGCTATATAAATATAACTTATATAGGTAATTGTCTATTGATGACAATAACGGCGACATAGCTCAGTGGATAGTGTGTTGGCTTACAAATTGCATGGCGGTTCGATTCTCCGTCCAGGCGAAAGGTAAAAAAATTTTAAAAATTTATAAAATCGTATAATTTCTTCTACATTGTTTGTATTACAGAAAAAGGTGCTAAGAACTAAAAAACTTCGTGGAAGTGAGAAAGATGTGAGGGAAAATGCAATTAGCCAGAAAAATTTTTTTTGAGTTAGTCTTTATGAAATTGTTTTTACATCCTGGAAAAGAATAAACGTTTATCACAAAAAGTATATACTTTTCTTCCAAATACACTTCCTTTCAACGAAAAGCAAATGAGAAACGAATTTTGTTTGTCTAAAATTTCGTTTCGGAGGAAAGAATTATACTTTTGCGTGTATATGGCGGTGGGTATAAAAAAGCTTTTGTATATCTTCATATGGATATCAAGAAAGCCATAACATACACGGCCTTGGGCCTTGGCTAGACGTGACAAAGACTCAATGTTCAATATAAACACCGCATGCACAAGAATATGAGAATTCAAAGAAATAAATATGTTATATTGTATGATCGCTTTATATTCGAATATCGGATACGCAAATAAAGAAGAAAAAAAAGAAGATGTCGTCTTGGTCCATCCACCTCATCAAAACGGCCAACGTTCCAATCGGCAGTTGGAAGATCAGATTGTATATTCAATATCATTAACAGGTTGGTTAAGAAGTCCCCGGCCTAACAAAGAAAAACACTTTTTTTACTATTCAACATAGTTCCATTCAAGAGCGATACAACGATTTTAACAACCTCCCAATTTTTTGATACCATTCTGGTAGTACTCCTTCGGTTTCGCCTCAAAATAGGCATCAGTTTCGGCGATCACCAGCCTATTTTTTTTTCCCTGTGAGCATCCTTTTGAGGTCTGAGAACAAGAAAAAGTCGCTGGGACCAGATCTGGAGAATACGGTGGGTGGGGAAGCAATTCGAAGCCCAATTCATGAATTTTTGCCATCGTTCTCAATGACTTGTGGCACGATGCGTTGTCTTGGTGGAACAACACTTGTTTCTTCTTCATATGGGGCCGTTTTGCCGCGATTTCGACCTTCAAACGCTCCAATAACGCCATATAATAGTCACTGTTGATGGTTTTTCCCTTCTCAATATAATCGATAAAAATTATTACATGCGCATTCCAAAAAACAGAGGACATTACTTTGCCAGTGGACTTTTGAGTCTTTCCACGCTTCGGAGACGGTTCACCGGTCGCTGTCCACTCAGCCGACTGTCGAGTGGACTCAGGAGTGTAGTGATGGAGCCATGTTTCATCCATTGTCACATATCGACGGAAAAACTCGGGTGTATTACGAGTTAACAGCTGCAAACACCGCTCAGAAGCATCAACACGTTGTTGTTTTTGGTCAAATGTGAGCTCGCGCGGCACCCATTTTGCACAGAGCTTCCGCATATCCAAATATTGATGAATGATATGACCAACACGCGCCTTTGATATCTTTAAGGCCTCTGCTATCTCGATCAACTTCATTTTACGGTCATTCAAAATCATTTTGTGAATTTTTTTGATGTTTTCATCGGTAACAACCTCTTTCGGGCGTCCACTGCGCTCACCGTCCTCCGTGCTCATTTCAGCACGCTTGAATTTTGCATACCAATCAATTATTGTTGATTTCCTTGGGCAAAATTTTCTATAGAAAAAAAATTTTGACAAAATTTTCTATAGAAATAAAACTTTGACAAAATTTTCTATAGAAATAAAATCTTGACAAAATTTTGTATAGTAATAAAATTTTGACAAAGTTTTCTATAGAAATACAATTTTGGTAGATTATTTTTGGGGATCGGCTACGTATAACTATAGACCTATATGGACCAATTTTGGCATGGTTGCTAGCGGCCATATCTTAGCGCAATGTACCAAATTTCAACCGGATCGGGTGAATTTTGCTCTTCCAAGATCGGTTTATATGGGGGCTATATATAATTATGGACCGATGTGAGCCAATTTTTGATGGTTGTTAGAAACCATATATTAACATCATATTAAATTTCAGCCAGATCGGATGAAATTTGCTTCTCTTAAAGGCTCCGCAAGCCAAATCGGGGGATCGGGTTATATGGGAGCTATATATAATTATGGACCGATGTGGACCAATTTTTGCATGTTTGTTAAAGACAATATACTAGCACTATGAACCAAATTTCAACCGGATCGGATGAAATTTGCTCCACAAGCCAAATCTGGCGATCGGTTTATATGGGGGCTATATATAATTATGGACCGATGTGGACAAATTTTGCATGTTTTTTAAAGACAATAAACCGATCCAAATCTGGGGATGGGTTTATATGGGGGCTATATATAATTATGGACCGATGTAGACCAATTTTTGCATGGTTGTGAGAGTATGGTCTCTCACACTACTAACACCGTGTACCAAATTTCAACCGGATCGCATGAATTTTGCTCCTCCAAGAGGCTCCGCAAGCCAAATCTGACCGTCGGTTTATATGGGGGCCATACGTAAAAGTGGTCCGATATGGCCCATTTTCAATACCATCCGACCTACATCAATAACAACTACTTGTGCCAAATTCCAAGTCGATAGCTTGTTTCGTTCGGAAGTTAGCGTGATTTCAACAGACGGACGGACGGACATGCTCATGATCGACTCAGAATTTCAGCACGACCCAAAATATATACTTTATGGGGTCTTAGAGCAATATTTCGATGTGTTACAAACGGAATGACAGAGTTAATATACCCCCCATCCTACGGTGGAGGGTATAAAAACTGAATATCTCCTAAAACGAACCCGAATAGAATAACCAACCAAATTATAGTTTATGATTTTATAAAAAAGAAATACATATTGATACATAATAGAATATTTTCAATGGTCATCCCAAATTCGAAATTTCAATATAAAATTTAACACTTTCCAGTGTATCGCAGCACGACGTACTTGTCTGATTCCATGTCCAGGCATTTTACCCACCATCATCAGTCAGACAATGGACATTCAGAATGCTAATTAAATCACTCTTGTGTTAAACAAACACGCTTTCATATTCCATTTAATCGCATTTCAATGACAATTTCATTGAATTTATTGCTGTTGAACATGAAGTACAAGAGATAGCTTTATTTGGTGTAACAAAAGCCTACAACTTAATTATATGAAACATTTATTAAACGGCAGCATTGAATTTGTGTAAAGCTACAATGAGATATGATAATAAATCGGAAGGCATAGAATGGATTTATAAAAAATTATTTATTAGCTTGGAAATAGAAATAATTGATGATGGGACATCAAAAAAGTTATCCCATCTCAGTAGTGCTGGCGACATTTCTGCGTGCACTGAAAAAAAAAAACTTTGTCGTGGGCCCAAAGATTTCATATCGTTAAAATACGAATGCGAAGTTTTCTTAGCATAGAAGACGGATTTCTCTGCTTCAAAAATTTTTTTTCTTGTCCAAAGGTCGATAAACTTTTCAATGAAGTCGTTTTGTCCTTATAGTTAAGTGATTCGACTTAAAACTCGGTATCTTTCCATGAAGAACAATTTTGTTTGGTTAAAGTCTTTAACTTTGTTGACTTTTGGTATCTTGACTACAAGACAAAAAAAAAACGTCTAAAACCATCACCACACTCCTGAGTCCAATCGACAGTCGGCTGAGTGGACAGCGGCCGGTGAACCATCTCCGAAGCGTGGAAAGACTGAAAAGTCCGCTGGCAAAGTAATTGCCTCTGTTTTTTGGGATGCGCATGGAATAATTTTTATTGATTATCTTGAGAAGGGAAAAACCATCAACAGCGACTATTATATGGCGTTATTGGAGCGTTTGAAGGTCGAAATGGCGACAAAACGGCCCCATATGAAGAAGAAAAAAGTGTTGTTCCACCAAGACAACGCACCGTGCCACAAGTCATTGAGAACGATGGCAAAAATTCACGAATTGGGCTTCGAATTGCTTCCCCACCCACCGTATTCTACAGATCTGGCCCCCAGCGACTTTTTCTTGTTCTCAGACCTCAAAAGGATGCTCGCAGGGAAAAAAAATTGGCTGCAATGTAGAGGTGATCGCCGAAACTGAGGCCTATTTTGAGGCAAAACCGAAGGAGTACTACCAAAATGGTATAAAAAAAAAATTGGAAGGTCGTTATAATCGTTGTATCGCTCTTGAAGAGAGCTACATATATTGAATAATAAAAACGAATTTTGACAAAAAAAATGTGTTTTTCTTTGTTAGACCGGGGACTTATCAGCCAACCTGTTAACTATGCATGTCAAATTTGGTCAAAATCGGTTCAGATTTAGATACAGCTCCCATGTATATGTACGCCAGAGTTGGGGAAATATGGTAGAATGTTTCATATCTTAATCCCATTTTTAATGGCATTTTCCTCCAATTGACTTGATAGTTTCTACAGAGAATATATTTAATTCGCTATTTAAGTGTGTCTAGTTCTATCTAATTTAGTTCAGATTTAAATAAATCCTCAATATAGTTGTTCTTCCGGTTTACACAACTATGGCCAAAATATCCACATTTTACACAAAATTCTGTGATGATTTCCCAGACTTTCCACAGAATGGTTGAGTTTTAAATAAGGCTCCAACTTGTGGAAATATTGCCCGACTTGGCCAAATAATATATCATAACCCACAATGGACCACATATCTTCAAATCGCTTAAAATATAGATATTTGAATATGGGAATATAAACCCTCGTAATAACTCCAAACAAATTTGAAGGAGTTGAGATGGTAACACAAATTTTGGTGTACATAGTGGGTATAAAATATAGTCGGCCCGCCCGACTTTAGACTTTACTTACTTGTTTTGTTTTTTTGGTTTAATTGGAGTTTGTGCCCTATGGGTTTCACTTTTCTTAAGTGTATTTAAATGATAAGAAATCCACAACAATAATCCTTTAGTAGATTTAATAGATCGAAAGTCGATTTTCACAAATATTAAAAAATTTATTTGTTGAATCTTTGTACTCTGGAAAAAGTTTTTAATGTAGAAATACTTGCATCATATTCCTCTTTTAATTCAATTTTCTATATTATCAATGTTAGGTTAAGTTAGGTTAGGTGGCAGCCCGATGTATCAGGCTCACTTAGACTATTCAGTCCATTGTGATACCACATTGGTGAACTTCTCTCTTATCACTGAGTGCTGCCCGATTCCATGTTAAGCTCAATGACAAGGGACCTCCTTTTTATAGCCGAGTCCGAACGGCGTACCACATTGCAGTGAAACCACTTAGAGAAGCTTTGAAACCCTCAGAAATGTCACCAGCATTACTGAGGTGGGATAATCCACCGCTGAAAAACTTTTTGGTGTTCGGTCGAAGCAGGAATCGAACCCACGACCTTGTGTATGCAAGGCGGGCATGCTAACCATTGTACCAGGGTGGCTCCCTTATTATTATCAACGTAAGCCGATTAGTCGACTTGAGTCGATTTTCAAAAAATGTAAAAAAAAATCGATAGGAAAAACTGTCGATTTGTAAAAAAGTCGATTTTTATCTATTGTATTTCTAGAGCATACTAGAGATCACATGGAGTTAAAACATTTTCTGTGTATCACGACCTAGATATAGTTTTCCATCCTTACATGAAATCTATAACAAGTCAGGTTTCTTGAAATTTTTAAAATCACATAAAATATTAATCTCCTACTATAAGTTCCGGTGTAAGCGAACGCTAGTGCAATGTTTGATCCACAAAGTCCACAGCAGAATTACTAATTGAATTCAAAGTTCAAGAGTATTTGGTATTACTCTGAAATCGCACAAGCACTTATCTTGGTGTTGTGGCTTCAATTTCCAATGGATTAGATGTTTTTGTGTGGCAGTCATATCTACACCCAAAAACACCTAATGGATGGGGTTTTGACGATAGCATCGTTAGGTGGATGAGCTGGTGGTGAGACTATTTTCACACATATTTAATCGTCCTTGTAGCATCGTCATTTTGGTGGTATATGGCTGAAATTACCACAACGCTGCACCACCAGTACCAATGAAATAAATACTCCAAAAACGGTTGATAGTCGTGACGTGGTTAGCTTTGAAAATAGTATTTGCTATCGCATTTGTTCGTTGCAAACCGAACAAACAAATCCAAGTCATATCACATCTGTGGTTAATTAATTTTGTGTGTTGTGAAGAGAATTCCAGTGATTTCGAGTGACTCAAATTGACATTGAAAAATTAAATTTAGAAGCAAAAGATTTGTGCTAAATTTGGTCGCACGAAAATCAATAGGGTCAAATTTAAATATAAAACTGTTTAAGCACTTGCAAAAAAGACTTTATATGAATTAAAAGATGTGGACCTCCCATTAAGGAGTTTGGTTATGGTTCCGGGATAAAGATGGGCTTCTTTACAACAAAGGGCATTTTTGTAGCTTTAAATCAAATAATCATTGTTGTTGTTGTTGTTTTTTTTTTTTTTTGATTTCAGCTTAAAACCATACATTGACTAAACTACAAGTGTAGCTTAACCAACAGAGGAAAAGAATGTTTGTCAAATTTATTTGGGGAAAGCCCTTTAAATCTAATATATAAATATCATATGTTTGAGTGTAAAAATTATATGTTTGGAACTCAAATTTGTCAACACAATATTTTTAAGTGCAAGCATATAATGTTCATAAACTAGCATAACATGTTTGCGACATATATGTTAATATATTACAACATATTATGTTTGGGACATAAAATGCTTGGGTTTGCATCCAAATATTAATTTAGAAATAGCCTATAAACATATATGTGTTTAGAAAGAGAGACCTAGAGAGTAAAAGAATGGAAGTAACCAATTCGCGGCTTAAAAATATATATATACACAAAGAAAATTCCATTAATATTTTTTTCTACCAGTGTATGCCTAAGTTGAAACATAATATGTTTGAACAATACAAACAATATTTTGTTTGAACCAATTCTGAAAATATATATGCTTGAAGCAAAATGTGTTTGGGGCATATGTTACAGAATCGATTTTTTTTTTGAGGGTATATGGAAAATTAGATCACAAGTCTCATTTTCTGAACTTCTATTCCTTTTTTACGATCTACTAGCGTATCCCGGCCCATTTCGCTGCGCCTCCCATATTTTCGCTAACTTAGTCAACCATATCCTGCGATCTGAAAACAATTTCGAAAAGATTTGAACTCTTTTAAAGAGTAGTGTCAGGGGCAGGGCTGTGGAGTCGAGCCAATTTTGCTCGACTCCGACTCCGACTCCAGCATTTTTCATCAGCTCGACTCCGACTCCGGAGTCGACTCCGGGTAATATAACTAAATCTCATTTTAGTACCACTAATTTGTAGTTCTATTGAGGGGATATATATGGGGTATATATATGGATCGACATAAAGTATCGTATTTATTTATGTGTGCAAGAAAGGTCTTAATTTCGCATTTATACCAATTAAACTCTTTATTTCAAATTTAGGGCAATGTTTAATAAATAAAATAATGATATAAATTCCCATCATAATATGAGAAGATACCGACAGTATATGTATTTGTGGACGAAAATTATTATAAAGGGTTATATTCCCATATGCATGAATTTGAATCTGAATCGATTTAGACAAAATTGTATATACTTCTAGAAAATCTCTGTACCTAAAATTTAAATCTAACGTTATGGGACGTAACACAATTATAGCAAAAAATAAAAATGCAAAGAAAGTCTAAAGTCGGGCGGGCCGATTGTAACATACTCTGCACAACTTTGTGTTTGGATCAACATTTTGATAAAATCTGAAATCAGACTTCTACAAAATCTCGTGCAATATTTGGGAAACATTCATAATTTTTTATATAGCAAAATTTGAGTCACTTTTACCAGTTTTCGACTTAGCAGTGAGTATCAGTAAGAAAAAAATTTGAGAAAATTTGCTACATAAATAAAATTTTGACAAATTGTTTTATAGAAATAAAATTTTGAAAAAAAATATAAATAGAAATTTTGGAAAAATTTTTGTGTAGTAAATAAAAGTTTGCAAAATTTTCTATAGAAACAAAATTTGAACTAAATTCTCTATATAAATAAATGTTTGAGAAAATTTTCTATATAAATAAATTTTTACCAAATTTTCTATAAAAAAGACTATAGTAAAAAAATTTTGACAAAATTTTCTATAGAAATAAAATTTTGAAAAAAATATCAATAGACATTTTTGGAAAATTTTTTGTGTAGTAAATAAAATTTTGCAAAATTTTCTAAAGAAATAAAATGCTGCAAAATTTTCTATAGAAAGAAAATTTAGACTACATTTTCTATAAAAATAAAATGTTGACTAAATTTTCTATCGACATAAAATGTTGTATAAATTTTGTATAAAAAAATCTATAGTAACAAAATTTTGGCACAATTTTCTATGGAAAAAAATTTGAAAAAATTATTAATAGAAATTTTGGAAAATTTTTTGTGTAAATAAAATTTTGCACAATTTTCTATAGAAGCAAAATTTTGGCTAAATTTTCTATAGAAATAAATTTTTGACAAAATTTTCTACATAAAAATATTTTTATACCCACCACCATAGAATGGTGACAGGGGTATAATAAGTTTGTCATGTCGAAGATGAGCTAGATCGGTCCAGGTTTTGATATAGCCAAGGCCGTAGCCAGGATTTTAATTCGGGGGGGGGGGTTCAACTTTAAAAAAAAAAAATATTCATATAATCTCATGTGTAGAAAATTTTATTTATGCATAGGTATGTATACAATATTTTTATACCCACCACCATAGAAAGGTGACGGGGTATAAAAAGTTTGTCATTCCGTTTGTAACACATCGAAATATCGATTTCCGACTATATAATGTATATATATTCTTGATCAGGGAGAAATTCTAAGACGATATAACGATGTCCGTCTGTCTGTCTGTTGTAATCACGCTACAGTCTTCAATAATGAAGCAATCGTACTGAAATTTTGCACAATCTCGTCTTTTGTCTGCAGGCAGGTCAAGTTCGAAGATGGGCTATATCGGTCCAGGTTTTGATATAGTCCCCATATAAACCGACCTCCCGATTTGGGGTCTTGGGCTTATAGAAATCGTAGTTTTTATCCAATTTGCCTGAAATTTGAAACCTAGAGGTATTTTATGACCATAAAGAGGGGTGCCAAAAATGGTGATTATCGGTCCATGTTTTGGTATAGCCCCCATATAGACCGATCTCCCGATTTTACTTCTTGGGCTTATAGAAACCGCAGTTTTTATTCAATTTACCTGAAATTGGAAATCTAGAGGTATTGTAGGACAACAAATACGTGTGCCAAAAATTTTGAGTATCGGTCAATGTTTTGGTATGGTCCCCATATAAAACGACCTCTCGATTTGGGGTCTTGGGCTTATAGAAACCGTAGTTTTTATCCAATTTGTCTGAAATTGGAAATCTAGAGGTATTTTAGGACCATAAAGAGGTGTGCCGAAAATGGTGAGTATCGGCCCACATTTTAGTATAGCCCCCATAAGAACGATCTCCCGATTTAACTCCTTGGGTTTCTAGAAACCGTAGTTTTTATCTGACTTGCCTGAAATTGTAAATATTCTCGTATTTTCGGCTCACAAAAACGTGTATCGGATTAAGTTTTTATCGATCCATTTGGTAATGCCTCCATATAAACCGACTTCACTTCTTGAGGGTGTAGAAGGCGCACTGATCATGAAAATTGCTTGAAACTCAATGTAAAATTTCCAGATTTTACTTCTACAGATTTAAGATTTCAAATCAAGACATTATTTTATAATTTTCTTGCAACAAACAAAAATTGTTCTTATAAATCCAGAATCTGATATAGTCCTCATAGGTGAAATCTTTAAATTTATCTTCGGGAATATCCTCAAGTCCTCAAGCCCTCCTGAAATTTCAAAGGAAACCCTAATATTTGGTTCATAGTGGTGGGTATTTAAGATTCGGCCCGGCCGAACTTAGTGCTGTATATACTTGTTATAATATTAAATTGAGCCGACGGGCTTTTAGGGCAGCAAACAAATCAATGACTTCTTCAGTCGGCACATTTATTCGGCGATGAACCGACATTAATGCCAATCCTTTGAGTCTACTCTCGCTAGTCGAATTTCTAAGATACGTCTTTAATCTCTTCATTGTTGAAAATGAACGTTCGGATGAGCACGTAGTAACTGCAGGGATGGAAAATGCAGTACTATAGTACTTTTTCAAACCTTTTCCACCCCGGTCAGTACCGTAGTACCCCCGCGAATGATTTAGTACTTTTTGTGTAGACATTTTTGAGTCGATATCAGATTTATGGTACAATAGCTTTGACAAAATATTTTAATATTTTGAGAAAGTCTTTATCAACCTTATTTGCTAATAGTCTTTTACAAATATGGCAAAACAGACATGTTCATGTGGGAAGAAAATATCGATTTTGTAAAAGACATAGTCAAAAACAGGATTTTATTGAACTTCAAGAAAGTTTTAGTCGAAAAAAGAATGCGATTCTATATTATCGATTTTTTATTTCGGTAGAAATAGTTGTCAACATTTTATTTCTATATAGAATTTTTGCAAAATTTTATTTTTATAGAAAATTTTGTCAAAATTTTATTTCAATTGAAAATTTTGTAAAAATTTTATTTCTATAGGAAATTTTTGCAAAATTTTATTTCTATAGAAAATTTTGTCAAAATTTTATTTTCTTTAAAATTCAGTCTCTTGACAATAATCTTCCAGTGAAATTTTTGTTGAAATTTAGTAAAAAGTACCTTTCCGCTCAAAAAATAACTTTTTTGTACTTTCTTAAAAATTGTATTTTCCATCCCTGAGTAACTGGCAAAGTGACCAAAATTTTTAAAAGAATATGCACGTTTGGAAAAATCTCTTTATTGCTTCCATCGCTGAATTAGGCAGGTTCTTTTCGCAGGTTTTGCGCCATTTCATTTACACATGTGTATTTGGCTGTTTCGTTGTTGTTGCTATGGCCAAACAAAGCGAGTCATGTTCACAAAAAGAACAACAAACACACATAAAAAGCAGAAATACATTTTCCAAAAATGAAATTTGTGGTGCGAGAACAAAAATAATTTTTTTTTGTTCGACCGTCGTTTGACGGGCTTTTCAACTAGTATTCTATGATTTGTGCAAGTTTTATAGGTAAGCGTTTTTCAAAATAAAACCTCCAGCTTTTCTTCAACATCTTCGATAAGATTTTTCTATGCAGCTAAACATATATATTTATTTATATAAAAATATTCATTCATTTCGGGGGGGGTTTGATCCCCCTCATCCCCCCCCCTGAATACGGCCTTGGATATAGCTCCCATATCAACCGATCGCCCGATTTGGGGTCTTGGGCTTATAAAAACCGTAGTTTTTATCCAATTTGCCAGAAATTGGAAACCTAGAGGTATTCTAGGGCTATAAGGAGAAGTGCTGAAAATGGTGATTATCGGACCATGTTTTAATATAGCTCCCATATAGACAGAACTCCCGATTTTATTTCTTGAGCTTCTAGAATCCGTAGTTTTTATCCAATTTGTCTGAAGTTGGAAATCTAGAGGTATTATAGGACCATTACAAGGCGTGCCGAAGATGGTCACTATCGGACGAAGTTTTGATATAGCTCCCTTTTAGACCGATGTTACGAGTTTACTTCTTGGACTTCTACAATCCGTAGTTTTTATCCAATTTGCCTGAAATTTGAAATCTGGAGGTATTCTAGGACCATTAAGAGGTGTGCCGAATATATTGTGTATCGGTCCAGTTTTTGATATAGTCCCCTTATACGGCCCTCCGTTTTGGGGTCTATATTCTAGAACTACAACAGATGTGCTGAATACTGTACGTATCCTTCCATGTTTTTGGCGTAGCCCCATTAGTCCGATTGACCAAAATAGTCCCAAAAAATTATTGAAGTTGGTCCGATGGTCAGACCAAATGGAATTTTTCTGCAGAAATAACATTTGGACAAAAATTTCTATACAAATAAAATTTTAACAAAATTTTCATAGAAATAAAATTTTAACAAATTTTTCATAGAAATAAAATTTTAACAAAATTTTGTATAGAAATAAGCTTCTTAAAAAATTTTGGGATACAATATTATGCAAAAATTTTGTACAAATTTCTGCTAAATATGTAATAGAAATAAAATTTTGGCTAAATTTTCAATAGAATTAAACTTTGGCTACATTTTCTATAGAAATTAAATTTTGGCTAAATTGAAATTTTGGTTAAAATGAAATCTATTGAAATAAAATTTGGACCAAATTTTCTATAGAAATAAAACATGGACTAAATTTTCGATAGAAATAGAATGAGGTCAACATTTTATATAGAAATAAAATTTTGAAAAAATTTTCTTTCGAAGAAAAATTTTAGAAAAATTTTAACTTTTAAATTATTTTAATTTAAATTAGAAAACTGGTCCCCTGGTACGAATTTTGGAAAAATTTGGTCCAAAATAAAAATTCGTTGTTGCAACGCTGGTAAGGCCTCCATATAGACCGATTTCAGATATTGAGGGTACAGAAGGTGCATTTACCATAAATGTAAATTTGCCAGATATTACTTCTCGTAATCATAAAACAGTTGGTGTACTATAGATTTTAGATTTCAAATCAAGGTATTTTTTCTTAATTTTCTTGCACATTTACAGGATATGTTTATGATTCCTTTAAAACTCAAACAAAAATAGTTCTTATAAATCCGGAATCTGATAGGTAAAATCTTTGCATTTATTTTCGGGATGCGAACTGGTTAAACTGATCTGTCATCAAACCCCCATGAAATTTTCTAAGGAAATTAGTATATTTGATTCATGGTGGTGGGTATTTATGATTTGGGAACATACTGCTGTATATACTTGTTTTATTTTTTATTTTCTATAGAAATAAATGTTGACTTAATTTTCTATAGGAAAAAAATTTTCTATAGTAATAATATTTCGAATAATTTTTTTATAGAAATTAAATTTTGACAAAACATTCCATATAAATACAATAGTGACAAAATTTTCTATAAAAAACAGCTTTGACAATTTTTTCTGTCATATGTGCGTTGGTATATAGCCTTAAAATAAAATTAAAAACAATAAAATCGAATTATTGTTCGAATTATTTCAAATAAATTGATATGGGGATTAAAATGGATCGATCCAGCCCATTTGCTAGTCTAACATTCTAGGAAACATAAAATGATAGCCGTAATTGGAAGTTGATTTTTATTTCCAATCGTGGTGTACATTGATCGAATGCATAACGCATTGGAAACTAATTTGCGTAAAAACTTTTTTAGTTACAAAAATGTGAAGTGTTTTAAAAAATTTGGTTTAGCCGGAGTCGGAGTCGAGCAAAATTTTTACGACTCCGACTCCGACTCCGACTCCAGCCAAATCTTCAGACTCCGACTCCGACTCCACAGCCCTGGTCAGGGGAAGCCTGGCACTACAACCGAAGTACTGATTAATCACTCCATGGTTCCCATACACGTGTCCCGTACATTTCAAAAAAATCGGACTACTTGTTTTTTCGTTTATATACAGAAATAGGGCGGTTATGCAGATGTAAAACGGACCGGCTTAACAAATGTCGGGAAGGGTGTGTTCCCTTTCAACCAATTTTTATAGCCTCCACCATAGGATGGGGGGTATATTAACTTTGTCATTCCGTTTGTAACACATCGAAATATTGCTCTAAGACCCCATAAAGTATATATATACTGGGTCGTGGTAAAATTCTGAGTCGATCTAAGCATGTCCGTCCGTAAGTTGAAATCACGCTATCTTCCGAACTAAGCAAGCTATCGACTTGAAAATTGGCACAAATAGTTGTTATTGATGTAGGTCAGATGGTATTGCAAATGGGCCTTATCGGTCCACTTTTACGTATAGCCCCCATATAAACGGACCCCCAGATTTGGTGTGCGGAGCCTCTAAGAGAAGTATATTTCATCCGATTTGGCTGAAATTTGGTACACGGTGTACGTATATGGTCTCTAACCATGCACAAATTGGTCCACGTCGGTGCATAATTATATATAGTCCCCATATAAACCGACCCCCAGATTTGGCTTGTGGAGTCTCTAAGAGAAGCAAATTTTATCAGATCAGGCTGAAATTTAGTACATGGTGTAAGTATATAGTCTCTAACAACCACGCAAAAATTGGTCCACATCGGTCCATAATTATACATAGTCCCCATATAAACCGATCCCCAGATTTGACCTTCGGAACCTCGTGGATGAGCAAAATTCATCCGATTCGATTAAAATTTGGTACGTGGTGAAATTTGGTACATTGCGCTAGTATATGGCCGCTAACAACCATGCAAAAATTGGTGCACATCGGTCCATAATTATATATAGCCGATCCCCAAAAATAATCTACCAAAATTTTATTTCTATAGTAAATTTTGTCAAAATTTTATTACTATAGAAAATTTTGTCAAAATTTTATTACGGTAGAAAATTTTGTCAAAACTTTATTACGTTTTGTTTGTTATTGTTGGCTTCTCTTCAATCGTTATTGTTGTTTTTGATCTCAGCTTAAAGCCATGAATTGACTAAACTACAAGTGTAGCTTTACCAACACAGGAAAAGTATGCTTGTCAAATTTATTTGGGCAAAGCCCTATAGACTGCAAGATGGTTGGATGTACAGCTGTTTCGGAATTACCACATTCCTCATCAGCATCCTCTACTTGCAGCAAAACTATCAACCAATTATCAAAATAAATTCGGGTAATTCACTCAACCCAAAGTGAACTACACTAGTGTAGTTCACTTTAGGTTCACTTTGGGTACACAGTGTAGTTCACTTTGGGTTGAGTGAATTACCCGAATTTATTCTAATAATTGGTTGATAGTTTTGCTGCAAGTAGAGGATGCTGATGAGGAATGTGGTAATTCCGAAACAGCTGTACATCCTACCATCTTGCAGTCTATAGGGCTTTGCCCAAATAAATTTGACAACCATATTTTTCCTCTGTTGGTAAAGCTACACTTGTAGTTTAGTCAATTCATGGTTTTAAGCTGAGATCAAAAACAACAATAAAAATTTTATTACTATACAATTTTTTGGCAAGATTTTATTTTTATAGAAAATTTTTCCAAATTTTATTTCTATAGAAAATTTTGTCAAAATTTTTATTGCTATACAAGATTTTGTCAAGATTTTATTTCTATAGAAAATTTTGTCAAAATTTTATTTTTATAGAAAATTTTACTTCTATAGAAAATTTTGTCAAAATTTTATTGCTGTAGAAAATATTATCAAAATTTTATTTCTATAGAAAATTTTGTCAAAATTTTATTTCTATAGAAAATTTTGTCAAACTGAATTATATACGTATTTAAACGGCTTGTTTTGTTTAACATATACCCCGTAAGGACTAACTTACAATTGAGAAGACGGTGTTAGGAAGTATTAAGATACCTTGCCATCGCATGTATTACCGCAACCCAAGTAATTCGATTGTGGATAACAGTCTTTAGTACAAGTTTCTATGCAATCCATGGTGGAGGGTACATAAGATTCGGCCTGGCCGAACTTACGGCCGTATATACTTGTTATTGTTTTTTATTTGTTCTGTATTCAAATCGTGCGGCAATCTTCATTTCCTGTGAATTTCAAAATCCAAAATCCTTACGGGAAGGTTATCCAAGTAAACTTTTTTGAGTCTATTAATTTTTTCAAATACTGTATATTCAACTCGCCTCCAAACGTTTATATTTAACTTCTAATCAATTAATCGCAAAATGCATTTACTATATTTATAATAACACATAAAACTTCCCATATAGGCTTAATCTGTACATTCTTTTGGTTGGTTGGTAATTTAGTGTTGAGTCCAATCACACCAACAACAGCCAACTAACCACCACCTCGTAGTTCAACCAACTTTACGTTGGCCCATGTTATCTACATTTTATGATGTTACCATAAAAACCACTACCAAATATGGTTTGAAATTAAATAGGACAGTCATTTACAAAATGAAAACGATGTTCCACATGTGAGGATAATTGGATATTTGTCCTACCTAATATCTGGAATGTGGAGAGTAAAACTTACATTGATTTTGCGAATAGAACATGATGCCACCATTTAACGATAATTTTAGTTAGCATTAAAATAATTTTAGGATAACATGTTTACATTATGCAATTTCCGTTTTAGCTATCACGTATTCCATTTGCATATCAAATACAATTTGGATATTTGTACAGATGCTATTTGCTAATTTGTAACCACGTAAAACTAAAATATTTTTTTCACGTGATATAAATGTTGTTTTCATTTGCATCGAAAAATAATATGATCTACATTTGTTAGATAGAGAATATAATTGAAATATTTTGGAGGATATTTCTGAATTCCGGTGAAAAATTATGAGAATATAATAAACAAATGAAATATGTTTCGCAGTATCAGGTACGCAAACCCTTCATTTAGAATTCACTCCGATAAATTATATTCTTAGTGTAACTCCTGCATTATTTGGTTCAGAATCAATATTAAAATATAGAAAAAAAGCTTTTAAACTAAAACCGTTAAGCTTAATTTTACCACATAGCTTCCTTTTATAAACTCTTAATAAATTATTTTGAATTTGGGAAAAAAATGTCTAGGACTGTGTAAGTTTTTTTTTAATGTAGATTTAAAATTTGTATATATGAAGACTGCATCTGATTCTAGATCTATCTTCGTAGACATTTCACAAAAAAAAATCAACAAATTTCCAAAACTGTAAAGACCACTATAGTAAAGGCAGTTGAGATGATAAAAATTTAATCGATGGAGGTGATGAGAGCTATACCAGAAATGGGCATGTTTGAAGAGAATGAACTTGATTTAGAAGAATAGATAAAGATTTGTTAATTTCACATACTAATTTATGTTACTTTTTGCCTCCAGTAGTATAACTATAGTCTTGAAAATACCATACATATTAAGGAGTAATACTGAAAAAAATTTTTTAATATTTTTAATTTTATGTATAGGTTCTCAGAGGGTTTGATGACAGATATTCTCACAAGCAGATCAATTCAACTAGTACACTTTCCGAAGATAAATTTTGCAAGTATATACGGCCGTAAGTTCGGCCAGGCCGAATCTTATGTACCCTCCACCATGGATTGCATAGAAACTTGTACTAAAGACTGTCATCCATAATCGAATTACTTGGGTTGCGGTAACACTTGCCGATGGCATGGTACCTTACAACTTTTTAACACCGTCTTCTCAATTGTAAGTTAGTCCATACGGGGTATATATTAAACAAAAAAGGACGATTAAAAACGCAAATAATTAAGTTTGGCAGAATTTTCTATAGAACTAAAAATTTGACAAAATTTTCTATAGAAATAAAATCTTGACATAATTTTGTATAGTAATAAAATTTTGACAAAATTTTCTATAGAAATAAAATTTTGGTAGATTATTTTTGGAGATCAGCTATATATAACTATAGACCGATATGGACCAATTTTGGCATGGTTGTTAGCGGCCATATCCTAGCGCAATGTCGCAAATTTCACCACGTACCAAATTTCAAACGGATCGGATAAATTTTGCTCCTCCAATGGCTCCAGAGGTAAAATCTGGGGATCGGTTTAAATGGGGGTTATATAGAATTAAGACCGGTATGGACCAATTTTTGCATGGTTGTTAGAGACCATATACTAACAACACGTACCAAATTTCAACCGGATCGGGTGAATTTTGCTCTTCCCAGGGGCTCCGGAGGTCAAATCTGGAGATCGGTTTATATGGGGGCTGTATCTAATTATGGACCGATGTGAAACAACTTTTGCATGGTTGTTAGAGACCATATACTAACACCATGTACCAAATTTCAGCCGGATCGCATGAAATTTGCTTCTCTTAGAGGCTCCGCAAGCCAAATCTGGGAATCGGTTTATATGGGGGCTATATATAATTATGGACCAATGTGGATCAATTTTTGCATGGTTGTAAGAGACCATATACTAACAACACGTACCAAATTTCAACCGGATCGGGTGAATTTTGCTCTTCCCAGGGGCTCCGGAGGTCAAATCTGGAGATCGGTTTATATGGGGGCTGTATCTAATTATGGACCGATGTGAAACAACTTTTGCATGGTTGGTAGAGACCATATACTAACACCAAGTACCAAATTTCAGCCGGATCGCATGAAATTTGCTTCTCTTAGAGGCTCCGCAAGCCAAATCTGGGGATCGGTTTATATGGGGGCTATATATAATTATGGACCGATGTGGACCAATTTTTGCATAGTTGTTAGAGACCATATTGTAACACCAAGTACCAAATTTCAGCCGGATCGGATGAATTTTGCTCCTCCAAGAGGCTCCGCAAGCCAAATCGGGGGATCGGTTTATATGGGGGCTATATCTAATTAAGGACCGATGTGAAACAACTTTTGTATGGTTTTTAGAGACCATATACTAACACCATGTACCAAATTTCAGCCGGATCGCATGAAATTTGCTTCTCTTAGAGGCTCCGCAAGCCAAATCTGGGGATCGGTTTATAAGGGGGTTATATATAATTATGGACCGATGTAAAACAACTTTTGCATGGTTGTTAGAGACCATATACTAACACCATGTACCAGATTTCAACCAGATCGGATGAAGTTTGCTCCTCCAAGAGGCTCCGCAAGCCAAATCTGAGCGTCGGTTTATATGGGACCTATACGTAAAAGTGATCCCATATGGCCCATTTTCAATACCATCCGACTTACATCAATAACAATGACTGGTGCCAAGTTTCAAGTCGATAGCTTGTTTTGTTCGGAAGTTAGCGTGATTTCAACAGACGGACGGACGGACATGCTTAGATCGCTCAGAATTTCACCACGATCCAGAATATATATACTTTATGGGGTCGTAGAGCAATATTTCGATGTGTTACAAACGGAATTTTTATACCCTCCACCCATCCTATGGTGGAGGGTATAAAAATTATATCTATGAAGTCTAAATCAGATTCTGGATTTATAAGAACCTTTTTTATTGCAGTTTCAGAGGAGACATAGACATCTCACGTAAATGCGCAAGAAACAGATTAAATAACGCCTTGATATCAAATCTAAAATCTGCAGATTTTTACCCCCATTATTCAAATGATTGCGAAAAGTAAAGTTTAGTTTCAAGCAATTTTCATGAGTATTGCGCCTTCAATGCCACCAAGAAGAAGTGAAATCGGCCTTACCAAAAACCACGGTATATATACGACCAAGGACGTAAATCAGGAGATCACACTATATGGGTGCTATACCAATAACATGCACCGGTGCACACCAAATCTAGCACACCTAGTTGTGGTCGGAGGGCGGGTTTATAAAGGTGATATTTCAAAGTCTGAACCGATACACAATATATTCGGAACACCTATTTATTGTCCTAAAAAACATCTAGAATTTAAATTACAATTTAGATAAAAACTACGGTTTCAAGAAACTCAAGAAGTAAAATTTTGATATCGGTCTATATGTGGACTATAGCAAACCATAGATCGATACACATCATATTCGGCACACATATTTGTGGTCCTAAAACATCTCTAGATTGCAAATGTAAGCAAATCTGATAGAAAATACAGTTTCTAGACGTCCAAGAAAAAAAAAATCGGGAGATCGGTCTATATAAGGACTATAGCAAAACATGGACCAATAGGCTCCATTTTCGGCACACCTAGTTGTGGTCCTCACTTCTAGATTTCAAATTTCAGGCAAATCGGATTGAAAATACGGTTTCTAGAAGCCCAAGATGTAAAATCGGGATATCGGTCTGTATGGGAGCTACACAAAAACATGGTCCGATATACCTCATTTTCGACACACCTAGTTGTGATCCTAAAATACCTCTAGATTTTTGAGTGCAGACAAAAGATGAATCTGTGCAAAATTTCAGGACGATAGCGCAATTATTGAAGCCTCTACCGTGATTACAACAGACAGGCAGACCATTTGCGACAAACCACATTTCAGCAGGCACAAAAATCCAACGCATTTAGGTTCGGAGATCTTAGAGACCATTGCGCGGTAGAAAGGAGCCTTTTGAGCCGTGTTTGACTGAAGCGTGCTGAATTCGATGGTGATGAGTCCTGTTGAAAAGTCAATGGCCTGCGGCCGAAATGTTTGTCTGCCAATGGCTTCAATATTGTCTTTAGCCCATTTTCCCGATTGGCTACATCTGGCACGAAATATGGCCTTTAAACGATCGACACTGTCATAACACGCTACAGGAAACTGTCTCCGTGATATTTTGGCACATTCGAGGCGAAGTGCTGCCTTCAATTTATCAACATTTTGGTATTTTTAGTCGCAACCATAATCTCCCCAAATTTTCCAGGCGGAAAAGTTCAATGTGTTAAGACGCAGAGATTTTGGTGGCTATTTTACGAAAAAATGAAGCAAGGAACTCATTTTTTAAGACATTCTTGCTTTACTGGCTGCGATAGTGCTGCGTCTTGTTGGAATGTCGAAGGTCAGCGGTCGGAATGTTGTCTGTCCAGGGCTCAAATATTGTCTTTGGGACATATCCCTCATAGGTATAGTTGGTTGGTTTTTTCATACTCTTAATGGGTAATTGTAACTTTTTATACCCTCCATCATAGGATGGGGGTATATTAACTTTGTCATTCCGTTTGTAACACATCGAAATATTGCTCTAAGACCCCATAAAGTATATATATTCTGGGTCGTGGTGAAATTCTGAGTCGATCTAAGCATGTCCGTCCGACGGTCCGTCCGTCTGTTGAAATCACGCTAACTTCCGAACGAAACAAGCTATCGACTTGAAACTTGGCACAAGTAGTTGTTATCGATGAAGGTCGGATGGTATTGAAAATGGGCCATATCGGTCCACTTTTACGTATAGCCCCCATATCCCCAGATTTGGTTAGCGGAGCCTCAAACAGAAGCAAATTTCATCCGATCCGGCTGAAATTTGGTACATGGTGTTGGTATATGGTCTCTAATAACCATGCAAAAATTGGTCCACATCGGTCCATAATTATATATAGCCCCCTTATAAACCGATCCCCAGATTTGGCTTGCGGAGCCTTTAAGAGAAGCATATTTCATCCGATCCAGCTGAAATTTGGTACATGGTGTTGGTATATGGTCTCTAACAATCATGCAAAAATTGGTCCACATCGGTCCATAATTATACTTAACCCCCATATAAACCAATCCCCAGATTTGTCTTGCGGAGCCTCAAAGAGAAGCAAATTTCATCCGATCCGGCTGAAATTTGGTACATGATGTTGGTATATGGTCTCTAACAACCATGCAAAAATTGGTCCACATCGGTTCATAATTAATATATAGCCCCTATATAAACCGATCCCCAGATTGGGCTCCAAGAGAAGCAAATTTCATCCAAGCCGGTTGTAATTTGGAACATGGTGTTAGTATATGATCTTTAACAACCGTGCCAGAATTGGTCCATATCGGTCCATAATTATATATAGCCCACATATAAAACGTTCTCCAGATTTGACCTCCGGAGCCTCTTGGAGGAGCAAAATGCATCCGATCCGGTTCAAATTAGGAACGTGGTGTTAGTATATGGTCGCTAACAACCATACCAAAATTGGTCCAATCACCCAAAAATTGGTCCATATCGGTTCATAATCATGGTTGCCACTAGAGCCAAAAATAATCTACCAATTTTTATTTCTATAGAAAATTTTGTCAAAATTTTATTTCTATAGAAAATTTTGTCAAAATTTTATTTCTATAGAAAATTTTGTCAAAAACTTATTTCTAGAGAAAATTTTATTAAAATTTTATTCGGCTCATAATAAAATTTTCATCATTTTCAAAATGTTATTTCTATAGAAAATTTTGTCAAAATTTTATTTCTATAGAAAATTTTGTCAAAATTTTATTTCTATAGAAAATTTTGTTCAAATTTTATTCGGTTCATAATCATGGTTGCCACTCGGGCCACAAATAATCTACCAAGTTTTTATCAGAGATGGTCTGTATCAAACTTTTTTAGGTTTGCGACTGTCGCAAAGTTGTAAACGTCGTAAACGTCACATACGCGTCGTAAATGTAGAAAAAGTAACAAAAGTCGCAAACAGAAAATACTTTAGTCGCGTCGGCTACGCAGCGAATTCGATGATATCCAAGACGATGGTAGGTGCGAAGAAGTTTCAATTCTTAGGAATGTTCACAATTTTCGGGTTTAGTCCCCACATTTTCCCTATTGCTTTTTGCACGAGTACAGGGTAACCGTGGATTTCCTCGTCCTTTCTTAGCTTTAAGTTCAGTCTCCTGTCCAATATAACTCCAAGGTATTTTACACACTCACTAACGGGAATTTCGATACCACGTAAGAAAATAGGCTTGACCATGGGAAAACTTTCACAAATTTCTGCAGAAACTCACAGCAAATGCTGTCAAACTAAATTAAAAAATGTTCAGGATTTCTTCTATTCAAAATTTGGTTTTCTACAGTAGGTTTACGACTTTTGCGACATACGTATTATACCGTCGCAAACGTATGTCGCAAAAGTCACAGTTTGTGACAGGCCAATCCTGGTTTTTATTTCTATAGAAAATTTTGTCAAAAGTTTATTTCTATAGAAAATTTTGTTAAAATTTTATTTCTGCAGAAATTTTTGTCAAAATTTTCTTTCTATAGAATATTTAGTCAACATTTTTATTTCTATAGAAAATTTTGTGAAAATTTTTTTCTATAGAAAATTTTGTTAAAATTTAATTTCTGTAGAAAATTTTGTCATAATTTTATGTCTACTTTGTCAAACTGAATTATATACGTATTGGATCGATCTTTTTTGATTTAATATATACCACATATGGACTTACATACAATTTAGAAGATGGTGTTAGGAGGTTTTAAGATACCTTGCCATCGGCAAGCGTTACCGCAACTTAAGTAATTCGATTGTGGTTGGCAGAAGAAGTTTCTACGCAATCCATGATGGAGGGTACATAAGCTTCGGACTGGCCGAACTTACGGCCGTATATACTTGTTAAGTATACCATGATACAATAAAATACAAGATTACATCTATTGAACATTGACTTGATTTCCATTCGATTCTTGTTTTGTTTCAAATAGGTTAAAACAGAGTAAGAATTCATAAAATGGTACAAATTATTTAAATTTTGTCGAAAAAAATGCTAAATCCCATCTGGAAAAAATTGTGAATTTTTGAAAATATTTGAGGTCAAATGTTTCCGAGAAGCGTTAGAATCCACTAGAAATTATAAAAAAATATGCAAATTATTTATTTGACAAAATATGACAGATTTTTTTTTAATTTGCATCCAAAACATTGAATTCGGATCACACCTAGAGAAGTGATGCAAATACAGTGCAATGGCTGTTGAAATGGAGGACTTCCGCCCTATGACAAGCCCATGTTAAATTAATCGCTTCTGCGTCAATTTTGCACCACTTCCGGATCCAAAAAGAACATTTTTCTAGTCTCTCCTCTTTTATGTGTCGTTGAGCTTTTGCTCGTTCTGAAATTTAAATGGCCTAAGTCCAAGTTCAATTACCAAATATGTTCTAGCAATATGTTTAGCCACTGCGGCGTAGATTTCGATCAAATCGGACCTTCACTCTTCGGATCATTACTGGGTTTTTCGTCCACTTTTTTGACGCGATTTAATAACAGGTTGGCTGATTAGTCCATGGTCTGAAAAATAGATGGCGTCGCTAGTATTAAATGCATATTATTTTTATATAGTACCAACCTTCAAATGATTCGTGTCAAAATTTGACGTCTGTAAGTCAATTAGTTTGTGAGATGGAGCGTCTTTTGTGAAGCAACTTTTGTTATTGTGAAAAAAATGGAAAAAAAGGAATTTCGTGTTTTGATAAAATATTGTTTTCTGAAGGGAAAAAATACGGTGGAAGCAAAAACTTGGCTTGATAATGAGTTTCCGGACTCTGCCTCCAGGGAAATCAACAATAATTGATTGGTATGCAAAATTCAAGCGTGATGAAATGAGCACGGAGGACGGTGAACGCAGTGGACGCCCGAAAGAGGTGGTTACCGACGAAAACATCAAAAAATCCACAAAATGATTTTGAATGACCGTAAAATGAAGTTGATCGAGATAGCAGAGGCCTTAAAGATATCAAAGGAACGTGTTGGTCATATCATTCATCAATATTTGGATATGCGGAAGCTCTGTGCAAAATGGGTGCCGCGCGAGCTCACATTTGACCAAAAACAACAACGTGTTGATGATTCTAAGCGGTGTTTGCAGCTGTTAACTCGTAATACACCCGATTTTTTCCGTCGATATGTGACAATGGATGAAGTATGGCTCCATCACTACACTCCTGAGTCCAATCGACAGTCGGCTGAGTGGACAGCGACCGGTGAACCGTTTCCGAAGCGTGGAAAGACTCAAAAGTCCGCTGGCAAAGTAATGGCTTCTGTTTATTGGGATGCGCATGGAATAATTTTTATCGATTATCTTGAGAAGGGAAAAACCATCAACAGTGACTATTATATGGCGTTATTGGAGCGTTTGAAGGTTGGAGCGTTTGAAGGTCGAAAAGTGTTGTTCCACCAAGATAACGCACCGTGCCACAAGTCATTGAGAACGATGGCAAAAATTCATGAATTGGGCTTCGAATTGCTTCCCCACCCAGCGTATTCTCCAGATCTGGCCCTCGGCGACTTTTTCTTGTTCTCAGACCTCAAAAGGATGTTCGCAGGGAAAAAATTTGGCTGCAATGAAGAGGTGATCGCCGAAACTGAGGCCTATTTTGAGGCAAAACCGAAGGAGTACTACCAAAATGGTATCAAAAAATTGGAAGGTCGTTATAATCGTTGTATCGCTCTTGAAGGGAACTAAGTTGAATAACAAAAACGAATTTTGACAAAAAAAAAGTGTTTTTCTTTGTTCGACCGGGGACTTATCAGCCAACCTGTTAGAATAAAGGTATCTATAAACCAAAGAATTATTCACATTTAAATGCTGGAAGGCTTAACGATAGCCTCTACCTCTACAATTACACTATTACGCTTCAATTCCACCACGCATAACTTTATTTGTAAATGCAATACATCAAAAAGCTTTTGTAAGCTTGAAGACAAAAAAAAAATAAAATAAACTGTCACTACAATAAATCAGTTGACTGTCAGACGAGCGGTTTATAAATGTTAGCAACATGAAGTTGGTTGTAATGCCGTAGAATCAGGTGCAATATAAAAAGACAAACAGTTTGAATTAAGATTTAAGATGCATTTAGCTAAAGTAACAATTAAAAAAATTTTATTTAAAAAATACTTAAATAATTTTCTAACTGCACATATATAATGTTCTTCACACACCCACACTCAGTTTTACTTCTTGTAATCGTTGCATTACACCCTTCTAATTTTGTAAAATATTTCTAAAATTTACCACAAACGAAGTTTCTAATCTCTTTTTTAGTTACTATTAGTTATTGATAATCTCATGCTGGTTACGTGCTGAAGATGATGGTGAAAATATTAGCAGCGTTTCCACTATTGCTTTTTATGAGTGTTTAACCACACAATATTTAACCCTAATGGGGGTTTCTAACCCAGTAAAACTTTTTTTCACTGAGACCTTCAACGTTTCGCTAAGGGCAAACAATAAACCACAGTTTAGGTTCACAAGAAAGAAACTCTAGCATTCAAGTATCAACACCAACCAGCCAAGTTGTACAATAATAAATTTATTAACAAAGTTTTTTTGAAAACAAAAACAACAAAACCCAGCAATGCAGTTAATGGCAAAAGAGAGCGAAACAAAAGTTAAAAATTTATTCCGTTATTTTATTTATTTATTTATTTATTTATTTATTTATTCATTGAATCTTCCTAGTGCATTAAGACATATGTCTTATAACTTTGCACTAGAATCATTTTTGTTAACTAGGGAAGAGTTATAAGTGCGGAAAGCAAATGTAGAACTATTATATAAGAGTATACAAATAAGCATTTAAATAACAATATTAAGCATTTTGAATACATACAATTTTGATACATAAAAAAAATAATAAAAAATTAAATGTAGATTTAAATAAATGAAAATATTGAATATTAAAATATTACTGCAATAATATTTAATTATTTAATTGTTATTTAAATAAAAATTAACTAAATGACGTTTAAATTTTCCAGTGTTGTGGATTGTTTGGATATCATTAGGTACTTGGTTCCAGAGACGTATTGCTCGTATTATAAATTGTCTTTCTGATATCGTTGATCTATGGGGAATCTGGCATATGTTGCGTCCTCTGTTAGATCTGCAGAATGTTAGATGATTATAAATATGTGTTGGTTCCATTGTTACGATAATCTTATGTAGGAATGTAACAGTTCTAAATATCAAATATTTGTCAAATGGCATTTTGAGAACTTGACTATTGTATGGTGAAACTCGGTCAAATCGTTTCAGACCAAAAACATAACGAGTTATACTATTAAATGTTGTTTTCAGTTTCTTAAAATCCTGAGTATTGCAGCCAGCAAAAATTTCGCAGCCATATAATAGGGTCGGTATTAAGTAAGATTTGGCCAAAAGCATTCTGATATTGAATGGTGTAAATGTAAAGGTAGCCCAGAGATTACGAAGCATTCCATATATTTTGCCACACACTACACTTATGTGGTCAGTCCAATCCAAAAACTCATTAAATATTATTCCAAGATTTTTTGCTTTATTAACTGATTCAATTTTTTCCCCTGCCAAGAAAAGATTAAACTCCCCGACGTTAAGACTACGTTTGCGTATTAATATCATCTTGCACTTCTTTGGGTTAAGACTTAATCCATTTCCTTTTGCCCATCGGTGTATACTGCTAAGGTCATCAGAAATTTTTGCCACATAATCATTTAGAAAAGTAATATCACATGAAGCGTACAGTTGGACATCATCTGCATACATCCTAATGTTAGAATGTTGCACTTGTTGTGGGAGGTCATTCGAATACATTGTATATAGTAACGGTCCAAGTATCGAACCTTGAGGTACACCCTTTCCTGTCGCAATGCAAGATGAACATCGATCACCTTGAACAGTGTATTGATATCTGCCGCATAAATATGATTCCATCAGTTCGATTGAAATAGCAGAAAAGTTAAACATATTCGCTAGTTTTTGGCAAAGTGTAGGGTGGTGGACACTGTCAAAAGCTTTAGAATGATCTAATAGAACCAATATAGATACTTGATTCTTGTCCAGACCTTCACGTATTGATTCTATGACTTCTAGTAGGGCTGTGACACAGCTATTTTTTGGTCGAAACCCGGATTGATGATCAGTTAGAAGTTTATGATGACAGATGAATTCAAATATTTGACAATGTAGTATTCTTTCTAATACTTTAGATAAGAATGGCCGTATGGCTATTGGCCTGTATTCAGTATTAGATTTAGGTATGGGAATAATTTTTGCACATTTCCATTCTTTGGGAAAACATCTTGTGGTTATTATGTGGTTCAATAAATGCGTTACATGTCTTAATATGGATGGCAATATAAGCTTAATGAATTTTGGGCTTAAATCATCACACCCAGTTGAATTTGATTTAATTCTCATGATATTTGCGTACACATCACTCTCGAGAACGCATTGGAAATTAAATTCATTTCTACAGTAGTTTGTTGTATTGTCACCATTGTAAAAATTGGTTTCAATATCTGGCACATTTATATTAGTAAACTGATAATTTAGCTGTTCGACATCTATATCGTTTAAGCTTTGTGTCGTTTCCATAGCCCCAATTATTGAACTAAATAACTACCCGTGGGCGTTAAGCAAAATCCAAGGAAGTTCAGGAAGTTAGGAGATACGTACATAGCACAAAGTAGTTGGGATTTCATGAGCAGGCTATATATGACATAATAAATCGATATGGACCATGAACAGTAAGTAGTTGGAGATCATCTTCGCCAGTGTAAGATGGTAAACAATCACTTACAAAGGACGTTCCTCACTTCATTTCTACCGTACAATGACAACTAAAATCTCTAGATCTTAATTTCCTCAACACTATGATGAATTGATTGCTTTGAAACAGCAGCGATCTAACGCTGTGTTCGGAAAAAGAGCTTGGATACCCGAGTGAAATATTTATCAATCTGATTTTATTGATGGAAACTTTAATTCACTTGTGTAACATACGACAATCTCCGTCTAATATGGCCAAGATCTAATGACTTTTAGGAACTGCTGTCTTGGCTGAGATGAAAGTTATTAGAAGTTGGTGAGAATTTAGCTTTGTATCGAATTTGATGATCTTTAATTTATCGGAAAATGCATAGAAATCATTCTTAATAATCGGTATTTATTCAATTAGAATTCATCGATTTTTTTTGTTGACCGGAAGAT
This sequence comes from Haematobia irritans, assembly GCF_050003625.1. Taxonomy (NCBI): domain Eukaryota; kingdom Metazoa; phylum Arthropoda; class Insecta; order Diptera; family Muscidae; genus Haematobia; species Haematobia irritans. Next base: position 142,334,626 of record NC_134399.1, read on the forward strand.
AATGTGAAATTTAGCTTTCAACTGCTTTTGTGCAGCTACATTTGGTTCATGATCTTGCTTCAGATATGGCTAGCTGACTTGTCTCAGTTTCGGTAGTAGTTTTGTAGAGTCCGGTAGGTAACAGCTTTGGATTCGGTAAAAGTTTCAATTCAGGTATACTTAGGCTGTTAGACAAACTTCTAATGAAGAGTGGCTGAAATACAGCCACACCAGGACAAGCAAACGTAAAAAGGTATGTGAAAAGAGACACTCCCCAAAGAGGAGTTCTATCACCTTTTCTTTCAAATGTTGCTATAAACAACCTTTTGGTTTCCCTAGAAATAGAAAGGATAAAATCAGAGATATTATACAGAGAGCCCTCCGGATGACTGAGAAATGGGCAAAAGAGAAATGTTTTTGGGGTAAATCCTGCAGAGACAGAACTAGTCATGTACTGCAAAGATCGCAAAACTCCCACGGTTTAGCCCATATTCTTAAGGGGTATTGAAATTCCCTTTGGTGAGTGTGCAAAATACCGTGGCATTACTTGGGAAGCTGAACTTTAAGCTTAATATTGAAGAAAAGGCGAGAGAAAAGCCACGGAAGCTTTGTATTCGTGCATAAAGACTATAGGAAAAAAGTGGGGACTAAACCGAAAATTGTGCATTGGTTGTAGTTGTTATTGTAACAGTTTATTGTACTTTCATCCATTTTTATACCCTCCACCATAGGATGGGGGTATATAAACTTTGTCATTTCGTTTGTTACACATCGAAATATTGCTCTAAGACCCCATAAAGTATATATACTCTGGGTCGTGGTGAAATTTTGAGTCGATCTGAGCATGTCCGTCCGTCCGTCTGTTGAAATCCCGCTAACTTCCGAACGAAACAAGCTATCGACTTGAAACTTGGCACAAGTAGTTGTTATTGATATAGGTCGGATGGTATTGCAAATGGGTCATATCGGTCCACTTTTACGTATAGCCCCCATATAAACGGACCCCCAAATTTGGCTTGCGGAGCCTTTAAGAGAAGCAAATTTTATCCGATCCGGCTGAAATTTGGTACATGATGTAAGTATATGGTATCTAATGACCATGCAAAAATTGGTCCATATCGGTCAGTAATTATATATAGCCCCCATATAAACCGATCCCCCGATTTGGCTCGCGGAGCCTCTAAGAGAAGCAAATTTCATCCGATCCGGCTGAAATTTGGTACGTGGTGTAAGTATATGGTCTCTAACAACCATGCCAAAAGTGATCCATATCAGTCCATAATCATATATAGCCCCCATATAAACCGATCCCGAGATTTGGTTTTGGAGCCTCTTGGAGGAGCAAATTTCATCCGAGACAGTTGAAATTTGATACATTGTGCTAGTATATGGCCGTTAACAACCATGCCTAACTAGGTCCATATCGGTCTATAGTTATATATAGCCCTCAGATAAATCGATCCCCAATCACACAAAAATTGGTCCCTATCAAGTTCAAAATTGTATATAGCCCCCATATAAGCGACCCCCATATTTCAATTCTGGCTCTCTACACAGAAAAAAATTTCACTTAAATTTTTTCAATTAAAAATTTAATTGAGTTTTAAAAAAATATTCAATTAAAAATTTAATTGAATCAACAAATTTTTTAATTGAAACAAAAATCAATCACGAAAATTAATAGTATCAATTAATTTTTTAATTGAATCAATTAATTTTTTAATTGACCTTCAATTCATTTTTTAATTAATACTATCATTTCTGTGATTGAAGACATTGCAATTAAAAATTACTTGGATCAATTAATTTCGTGATTGAATCAGAAAAAAAATTTTTTGTGTGTACGTGCCGTGCAAAAGTCCATATCGATTCGTAATTATTTGTAGGCTTACCTATACATACCTTTTTTGTCTAATATATACCACGTATGGACTAACTCACAATTTAGAAAACCATGTTAAGAAGTTTTAAGATACCACAACCCAAGTAATTCGATTGTGGATGACAGTCTTTCGAAGAAGTTTCTACGCAATCCATAGTGGAGGGTGCATAAGATTCGGCCTGGCCGAACTTACGGCCGTATGTTCTACGCTCTGGTACTTCAGCTTGTGGCCACATCGAGGAACTCTGCGACTAAGGTGGGGTGCGTCCAGAGTGATCTGGTGGTAAGTCGGGTTGGTTTAGCAGGGCAAGAGAAAAGATGACGCATGTCGTGTGACCCTTGGTTGCAAATTGGACATACGTCAATCACTCACTGATAAGTAGGAATTGAGGCGTCTGCACTAGCCTGATCTTAATTGGGCTAAAACTAATCTAGTCTGCCGTGGGAGGTCTCTTTCCTTCGGTGCTATGGGCGGTGGTTATACACGGCAGTGGTTAGACTTGTAATGTTATATGGTGTTGTAGTCTGGTGGCCGGCACTTCTGCAGCCGACAAGTTTAGACAAAGTTCAGCGTATGGCGTGCTTGTGTATCTCAGGCGCATTCAGTAAGACAAACAGTCGGCTGTGCGGTTGCGCGAGCTATCGCTTTGGTCGGAAAAAAGCTACGGTCACAGTTCGGTCCTCAAAATATTGCCAGATGTGCCAAACGACGAGGTGCACACACAAACCAGGGAAGCCACCGTGGAGGAATGGTTAGCATGTCCGCCTTGCATACAGAAGGTCGTGGGTTCGATTCCTGCTTCGACCGAACACCAAAAAGTTTTTCAGCGGTGGATTATCCCACCTCAGTAATGCTGGTGACATTTCTGAGGATTTCAAATCTTCTCTAAGTGGTTTCACTGCAATGTGGAACGCCGTTCGGACTCGGCTATATAAAAAGGAGGTTTCTTGTCATTGAGTTTAACATGGAATTGGGCAGCACTCAATGATAAGAGTGAAGTTCACCAATGTGCTATCACAATGGACTGATTAGTCTAAGTGAGCCTGATACATAGGGCTGCCACATAACCTAACTTAACGTTATATAGATTTCTCAACTGATGGCTCCAAATTGGATGGACTAGTGGGTTTCGGAGTATATTCTAAAGACCTGGAACTTCGAATAACGAAAAGATTACCTAACCACTGTAGTGTTTTTGTGGCTGAAATATTAGCAATAAGAGAGGTGGTGAATTGGCTGAGAAGTAATGTTCAAACAAATGTTGGCATTAATATATACTCAGACAGTCAACCTGCAATAAAATCTTAACTCGAAAACGGCCATCGACTGCCGCAAATCTCTCAAGGAGATGGCTGAGCAGTACAATATTCACCTAATATGAGTGCCTGGCTATAAGAACATACCGGGGAACTGCGAAGCGGATGAAGTACCTTACATATTCCAGGGGAACTAGAATCTGTTGGTATACCTCGGGCTACATGAAAGCTCTTGCTGCATGAGAAGGCTGTTATGATGGCAAATGATAGATGGGAGAATTGCAAGGGTTGTAACGACACCAAGCAAATAAGGCCCCATTTAAATTTAAAACGGACACTAGATATGCTAGTGTTCTCAAGACGTCAGATATCACTCCTGATATCAACTATAACGGGTCGCTGCCTGATGGGCGATTTTGCAAAAACTATTGGCGCGAAGTATTATGACTATTCTGAGCTGTGGAAAAGGAATCAATTAAACACCTCTGTTAGGTGTAAGCGAATTTTAGGGGCATATAGCTTTGGACTACTGACGGACTTGGAAAACGTTAACTTAAGCAGTCTGCTAATGTTTTTCGAACAATCTGGTTGCATCAACAGAAGAATACAATCGAGAATGTTCAGTAGTTAAAACTAGAAGTGCCCATATGTAATAGGTACTTTTAGTTAATGTGGTATCACAAAGGACTCAATAGTCTAAGGATGTGGTCACACTAGGCACATATTTGCCCAAAATGGGTGTCAAACTTTTTTCCAGGAGCACTTCCAAAACATCTGTTTAGAATTTTTGGAAAATACTCTTATCGTGTTGTAATATATTCAATTCGAGCTAAAAAGGTTTGCTGGTTTGGCTGTGGCAACGAAATATTTTTCATTTTCTGTCAAATATTTGCCCAGTGTGACCGTGAGCCTGAAACTCAATCGGGCTGCCACATTAACCTAACCTAGTTAATCAATCTGTGAAATTTTAATCCGAAGATATGTATGGTCAAACTGTGGCTCCACCGTGGTGCAATGGTTAGCATGTCCACCTCGCATACACAGGGTCGTGGGTTCAAACCCAGCTTCGACCACCAAAAAGTTTTTCAGCGTTGGATTTCTGAGTGTTTCAATGTATCTGTAAGTGGTTTCACTGCAATGCGGAGCGCTGTTCGGACTCGGCTATAAAAAGGAGGTCCCTTTTCAGTGAGCTTAACATAGAATCGCGCAGCACTCAGTGATAAGAGAGAAGTTCACCACTATGGTATCACAATGGACTGCATACACTAAGTGCGCCTGAATTATCGAGCTGCCACTATATCTGACCTACCATGGTCAAACTGTAGATCCAAACATCGCAGTAGTGGAACTGTCAATCTGAAGATTTTAGAGATGATACTGTAAGCCTTAAGGTCTCAGTGGTGGAAGGGTAGGTACATAACTATATCCCAAATCTTTGTTAATCTCCTTTCCGAGTTGGTGATTCGTTACAAAATCTCACAAATTTTGTACCACTCAGCTGATGAACTGGTCGAGAATTAATTATCCTTGTGTCCATTTTCGATGTTCACCAAACTCATTCCGGTATGGTTGAGTACAGTCACCAGCTGACTTGGGGAGCGTGCCCGCTGTGGGGTTCGTCTTTCTGTTTTGATAGTATTGGATGACTAAATAATTGAGGTCCGGATATTTTTGTTGCCATTGTGCGGTAGATATGAAGGAACGTAATTTTTAAGCAATTTTTGGTTGATGCGTGCTGAGTCCTGCTATAATGTCCATGGTCTGCGCTCGACAATTTTTATTTTATTTTGGAGCAACATTTTTCCAAAATTTGATCAACATTCTTACCGCAATTTTACTTCGATAGAAAATTTTGTCAAATTTTTATTTCTATAGAAAATTTTGTCAAAATTTTATTTCTATAGAAAATGTTGTCAAAATTTTATTTCTGTAGAAAATTTTGTAAATTTTTTTGTATAGAAAATTTTGTCAAAATTTTATTTCTATAGAAAATTTTGTAATAATTTTATTCCTATAGAAAATTTTGTCAAAATTTGATTTCTATAGAAAATTTTGTCAAAATTTTATTTCTATAGAAAATTTTGTCACAATTTTATTTCTATAGAAAATTTTGTCAAAATTTTATTCCTAAAGAAAATGTTGTCGAAATTTTGTAATTTTTTTTTTCTATAGAAAATTTTGCCAAAATTTTATTTCTACAGAAATTTTGTCAAAATGTTATTTCTGTAGAAAATGTTGTCATAATTTTATTTCCATAGAAAATTTTGTCAAAATTTAATTTCTATAGAAAATTTGGCCATAATTTTATTTCTATAGAAAATTTTGTCAAAATTTTATTTCTATAGGGAATTTTGTCAAAATTTTATTCCCAAAGAAAATATTGTCAAAATTTTATTTCTGTAGAGAATTTTGTCAAAATTTTATTCCTAAAGAAAATGTTGTCAAAATTTTATTTCTGTAGAAAATTTTGTAAATTTTTTCTATAGGAAATTTTGTCAAAATTTTATTTCTACAGAAATTTTGTCAAAATGTTATTGCTGTAGAAAATTTTGTCAAAATTTTATTTCTATAGAAAATTTTGAGTAAATTTTATTTCTATAGAAAGTTTTGTCAAACTTTTATTTCTATAGAAAATGTTGTCAAAATTTTATATCTATAGTAAATTTTGTCAACATTTTATTCCTAAAGAAAATGTTGTCAAAGATTTATTTCTGTAGAAAATTTTGTCAATTTTTTTTATAGAAAATGTTGTCAAAATTTAATTTCTACAGACATTTTGTCAAAATGTTATTTCTATAGAAAATGTTGCCAAAATTTTATTACTATAGAAAATGTTGTCAACATTTTATTTCTATAAAAAATGTTTGTAAACATTTTATCTCAGTAGAACATTTTGTCAAAATTTTATTCCTATAGAAAATGTTGTCGAAATTTTGTAATATTTTTTTCTATAGGAAATTTTGCTAAAATTTTATTTCTACAGAAAATGTTATTTCTGTAGAAAATTTTGTCACAATTTTATTTCTATAGAAAATTTTGTCAAAATTTTATTTCTATAGAAAATTTGGCCATAATTTTATTTCCATAGAAAATTTTGTCAAAATTTTATTTCTATACGGAATTTTGTCAAAATTTTATTCCCAAAGAAAATATTGTCAAAATTTTATTTCTGTAGAAAATTTTGTCAAAATTTTATTCCTAACGAAAATTTGTCAAAATTTTATTTCTGTAGAAAAGTTTGTAATTTTTTTTTCTATAGGAAATTTTGTCAAAATTTTATTTCTACAGAAATTTTGTCAAAATGTTATTTCTGTAGAAAATTTTGCCAAAATTTTATTTCTACAGAAATTTTGTCAAAATGTTATTTTTGTAGAAAATTTTGTCACAATTTTATTTCTATAGAAACTGTTGTCAAAATTTTATTCCTAAAGAAAATGTTGTCAAAGATTTATTTCTGTAGTAAATTTTGTAATTTTTTTTATAGAAAATTTTGTCAAAATTTAATTTCTACAGACATTTTGTCAAAATGTTACTTATATAGAAAATTTTGCAAAAATTTTATTTCTATAGAAAATGTTGTCACAATTTTATTTCTATAGAAAATTTTGTCAAAATTTTATTCCTATAGAAAATGTTGTCGAAATTTTGTAATATTTTTTTCTATAGGAAATTTTGCCAAAAATTTATTTCTACAGAAATTTTGTCAAAATGTTATTTCTGTAGAAAATTTTGTCACAATTTTATTTCTATAGAAAATTTTGTCAAAATTTTATTTCTATAGAAAATTTCGCCATAATTTTATTTCTATAGAAAATTTAGTCAAAATTTTATTTCTATAGGGAATTTTGTCAAAACTGTATTTCTATAGAGAATTTTGTCAAACTTTTATTTCTAAAGAAAATTTTGTAAAAATTTTATTCCTAAAGAAAATTTTATTTCTACAGAAATTTTGTCAAAATTTTATTTCTGTAGAAAATTTTGTCAAAATTTTATTTCTATAGAAATTTTTGTCAAAATTTTATTTCTATAGAAAATTTTGTCAAACTTTTATTTCCATAAAAAATGTCAAAATTTTATATCTAAAGAAAATTTTGCCAACATTTTATTCCTAAAGAAAATGTTGTCAAAGGTTAGGTTAGGTTAGGTTAGGTGGCAGCCCGATATTTCAGGCTCACTTAGACTATTCAGTCCATTGTGATACCACATTGGTGAACTTCTCTCAAAGATTTATTTCTGTAGAAAATGTTATCAATTTTTTTTTTAGAAAATTTTGTCAAAATTTCATTTTTACAGACATTTTGTCAAAATGTTATTTCTATAGAAAATTTTGCCAAAATGTTATTTCTATAGAAAATGTTGTCAAAATTTTATTTCTATAGAAAATTTTGTAAACATTTTATCTCAGTAGAACATTTTGTCACAATTTTATTTCTATAGAAAATGTTGTCAAAATTTTATTTCTATAGAAAATTTTGTCACAATTTTATTTCTATAGAAAATTTTGTCACAATTTTATTTCTATAGAAAATTTTGTCAAAATTCCATTCCTAAAGAAAATGTTGTCGAAATTTTGTATTTTTTTTTTTTTTGTCTATAGGAAATTTTGCCAAAATTTTATTTCTACAGAAATTTTGTCAAAATGTTATTTCTGTAGAAAATTTTGTCACAATTTTATTTCTATAGAAAATTTTGTCAAAATTGTATTTCTAAAGAAAATTTTCTCAAAATTTTACCTCTATAGAATTTTTTCAAAATTTTATTTCAATAGAAATTTTGTCAAAATTTTATCTCTATAGAAAATTTTGTCAAAATATTATTTCAATAGAAATTTGTTCAAAATCTACCAAATTCTATTTGGTCCGACCATCGGACCAAATTTAAAAATTAATAATTTTTTGGACCAATTTTGCTCCGATCGGACCAAAATGGCAACCCTGATCTAGCCCTTGGTGGATTACTCAAATTTTCTATAGTACTAACTATTTGTGCGAATAATAATGTAAATCGGATCATATTTAGGTATACATATGCAGTGTCCGATTTTCTACAATTTGGCCATAATAGCCTTATTTATTAACCGATCTTACTCAAATTGAGCACGAGATAAACTTCTGTGATATCAAACAAACATGCAAAATATTATCCAAATCGGTACAGATTCAGATATAACTCTCATATAAATGGATCGCCCAATTTTCCCAAATTTGGTCATAATACTCTTATTAACCAATGTTACTCAAATTTCAAAATTTTCTGCATTAACCAATCGTATTTAAACTAAAATATAGCTCTTACATACATATATATGTATTGGCCGATTTTATCAAATTTATCTACATTAGCCCCTATTAATTGAGCAAATATACAGCAACATATTATCTCACTTGAATCCCATCACGAATAATTTTATATCTAAATGCAATAGAATAAATAAATCTGTAAACTATCAGACGGGAAGTTAGAGATGATATCAACCTAAAATTGGTTGCATTACATATCGGCCACCTTGTATGTTCGCCTCTTATACCTGTTTGAAGTAAAGTCAGTTAAGTATTTGCACTCATCAACTAAAACTTTTCGACATTTTTATCATAATCGTATCAAACAGAGTTGGTGAAATTTCATTTTCATTCATTTCATTTCAATTTCACCATTAAAAAGTTTTCATTTACAGTGGACATTGTTACATGGATTTCATTACATCTATATGAATATGGTTTTCTGGTAGCGTTACAGTTAAACAATTGCACTTCGTACATTTTACTTACATTTCTCTACAGAGTTTTAGCATGTTTTGGCTTTTAATTAAAGTACTACACCAGCGGTTGAACTCGTAAAATGCTGTGGTCTATGGCAACATAAGAATTAATAATGAATGTTTATAGTTTGGTTTGACCTCATGTTCCCATGAAGCCATAGCTGGAGTAGTAGAAAAAAAAACAAAGTATTGCTATTTTTTTTTTTTTTTTGTTTAGTTCGTAATGAAATTTGTTGGACAAAACTTTATGTTTTTTACCATTACCAGAGCAATTGGTATTTTTAGCATATTGGCCCAACCGAAAATGGTTATTTTTTTTTCACCTGTAATTTTGGGTTGTGGCTGCAGTTCAATATCAAATAAATAGAAATATTTTTGGTGATTGGCAAAGATACCATAAAAATGTTGAATCATTAAAAAGTTTTTCAAAACTTTCCAATGTATAATGAGAATGAATTCCATAAAGTGCCAATATCGAAATAAATATTCCATCGACAAACACTTTTCGTAATGTGGTAAATATAAATGAACTATGAAAATATAATTAAGTTTAAATTTAAAGCTTCAACGATTTCTTTATACCCACACTGTTAGAAAAATATATTTTTCATAAGTTCCGATATAAACAAAATGTGTTTCGGGCAGAATTTTATAAACACAATGTATTTAAGTGCAAAAACGTAATGTTCCTAAACTAGCATTAAATGTTTGGGACACATATGTTAGAATAGATAATGTTTGGGACATGAATGTTTCATAAAAATAATGTGTGTGAATGTAAACATATATTAATTTACAAATTTTGAGTATACGTATATACGAGTATGTTGTGATATTTTATTCAGAGAGCGACAGAGAGGGAGAGACAAAGTATAGAGAAAGAAATAGAAATGGAAACCGGGAGGGTTGTTGAAAGATATCAACATACAAGGACGAAAAAGACTGTTTTTCATATGTTTGGGTGTAAAAATTATATGTTTGGAACTCAAATTTTTTAACACAATATTTTTGTGTGCAAGCATATAATGTTCATAAACTAGCATAACATGTTTGGGACATATATGTTAATATGTTAGAACATATTATATTTGGGACATAAAATGTTTGTAAATATAATATGATTAGATGGAAACGTATATTAATTTGGAAATAGCCTATAAACATATATGTGTTTAGAAAGAGAGGACTAGAGAGTATACTGCAAGTAAAATATTGGAAATAACCAAATTTCATTAAAAATTTTTACTACCAGTGTATGCCCTAAGGTGAAACATAATATGTTTGAACAATACAAACAATATTTTGTTTGGACCAATCCTGAAAATATATATGCTTGAAGCAAAATATGTTTGGGGTATATGTTACAGAAGCGATTTTTTGTGAGTGTGTAACACAGCGAGAGAATCAAAAGAGAGCCATTTCTGTGAAACTGTATGTATGTTGTTTCGGAAAACGGTTTTATGCGTTCATTTGTTTTGGCTATGCGCTTGACATGTTACTAAGGCTTCGCCAAAAACTTGATATGCTTAAGTCTAAATAGAATTTAATTTGAATATTAAAATGAGTATTCGGAGTAACGAGAATAGACATTCGGAACCATGAGAATATACATTAAAAAAACAGCAATATTTTTGCCTTGAGGGCAGCATTTTATATTTGTGTATACACACTGTTAGAAAAATATGTTTTTCATATGTTCCGATATAAACAAAATGTGTTTCGGGCACAATTTTAAAACACAATATATTTAAGTGCAAACATATAATGTTCCTAAACTAACACTAAATGTTTGGGACATCTATGTTAATATGTTAACATAAAAAAGAGAACAATTTCTGTGAAACCGATTGTATGTTGTTTCGGAAAACTGTTTTATGATAAGGCCAAAAAGTAAAAAGGCCAAGAGAATAGACATTTGAAAAAAAAAGAAAACAGCATATGTTTTCGCCTTGAGAGCAGCATTTTGTGTATGTGTGGACATGTGTTTTGTTTATCATTTTGGCATTATGGGCACAATTTTTTTCTTGGTTCGTTAAAAGAAATCAGGGGTCTTCATAAAAATAACGAAAGGGCACTATACTATTTTTAGAGTTGTTACAGTAAAATGAAATAAGGAGGAAATAGTGAAAAATTACACAGTAAAATGTG